>NW_021200813.1:0-939 GCF_002162155.2 Triticum dicoccoides
CGTTCGGCACTAGGATCTCCAGTGATTTGGATCATGACGAGTACGACTCCTTCAACACCGTTCTCTTGAACGCTTCCGCTTAGCAATCTACAAGGGTATGTAGATGCACTCTCCTTCCCTTCGTTGCTAGTCTCTCCATAGATAGATCTTGGTGTTGCGTAGAAAATTTTGAATTTCTGCTACGTTCCCCAACACCGTGTGCCCTCCGGACTCCGTTTTCTTGCATGATACGTATTTTGGTCGGTAAAAATTCATTATATATCCTCCCGAAGGTTTTGACTCCCGTATCACGCAAATATGCTCTGTTTTTGTTTTGAGCTGTTGCTGCTGCAGATTAGAGCAAGATGTCTTCTCAAGAGTCAGTCGGGGAGAGCCGGGTATCTAATCCGGCAACGGAACCAAGGGCAAACAGCGAAGCTGGCCCCTTTGGGCCAGCAACGGAGGAGGAGATGGAGGCTGACTTGATGAGAGTAGATGCCATGGAGGATCAAGAAGTCAGTTCTCGCTTCCGAGCTGGGTTGACGATGGGGGAACTGCAGAGCTCAGCTATTCCAAACTCGGTTATCCCTTCTAATGTTAGATTTCGTTTTTACGAAAATATGAAGAGGAGTGTCGCTTGTTCTCCCGCAGCTATGCAACACCCTTGGGTGCAAGGAGCCTTAGTAGTTACAGGAAAGCTTCGCAAGGAAATAATGGACCTCAAGCAGCAAGTCAATAAGCTTGAGGAGGAGAATCGTATCCTAAAGGGCATCATCGCCAAGAATATTTCACCAACCCTGAAGAAGGAGACATAATCACATGGGTATGGGCACTCCCCTTGTCAACTGCCAAGCTTGGGGGAGGTGCCTCGGTATCGTATCACAATCACAACTCCTATCTTTACCCTTTTTCTTAGCTCGATCCTTTTAGTAGTCTCTTGATTTAGTAGAATAAAGTCTT
>NW_021200814.1:0-622 GCF_002162155.2 Triticum dicoccoides
CGAAGTGCTTCTAGTTTTTGCCGTGACCCTCTCTACTCTTTCGCACATGCTATGCGGGTGAAATGATGATACCATGCCAAGTTTCAACATTTTCAGAATTCATTTTGTAGTGATTTTCAATTTCACGGTCATTTAGCTCTCTAAACAATGAGGTAAATGACCGAAAAACAACAAATGATGTCAGAACATGTTGGAAATTGATGATGTCGCTTGGAATGCTGCATACTGAACACAAAAGAAGTCCGGAGTTTAAATAAGTTTAAAAAACATCGAAGTGCCCGTGTAAGAGATGAGTTCTCGTCCGAAACCCTGATACTCCGAAAGAGTTTGTCCAGTTTGTACACGAAGTGCGTCCTGTTTTTGCCGTGACCCTCTCTACTCTTTCGCACATGCTATGCGGGTGAAATGATGATACCATGCCAAGTTTCAACATTTTCAGAATTCATTTTGTAGTGATTTTCAATTTCACGGTCATTTAGCTCTCTAAACAATTAGGTAAATGACCGGAAAACAACAAATGATGTCAGAACATGTTGGGAATTGATGACGTCGCTTTGAATGCTGCATACTGAACACAAAAGAAGTCCGAAGTTCAAATAAGTTTAAAAAACATCGAAGTGCC
>NW_021200815.1:0-2054 GCF_002162155.2 Triticum dicoccoides
GAGAGAGAGAGAGCGAGAGGGAGCTGGGCACCGACGCAAAGAGCAAGCTAGGGCTCAGCGCCAACAGACAAGCTTCGCTTTGCTGGCTGCTTCGTAGTCATGGTAATATATATCGTGAAACTGTTAATATATATCGACCCATTTGACTTGCTACTAAACAAAATTATCATCGATGGATCGATGGATAACCCTGGAGGCACATGTGCCATGATTCTAACCTATGGAAGGTGTCAGCTGTTTTAATTTGCTCTATGGCAGATAGATTCCATTTGCAACCATGCGCGATCAGTGTTTTATTGTCAGCTTGGCAATAACTACTACATCAAGTTAGTTGGCATATTGCTGGCATAGTCAACGAGAGCTCGTTACCGTTTAGGGCTCTAGGCGTTTACCAAAGTTTTCAAATTAGTACTCACTTTGTATAGATGCAGCGTGCAGCTATATGCATATGGTACAGTACTGGCACTGCCCCTATTAGTAGTAATTAACTCACTGGGATAGCAGACAATCATGGAGCTGACCAGCTCTCACGCTTCAGCTGATCGACATGGGCCGGCGGTGCTCCGGCTCCTCGCCGTGGCAGACGTGCTGACCATTGCCATCGTGGGGACGTCGAGCAAACTCCTGCCCATCATCAGCTGGTCTTTCTTGCCACGACAACATGCTGCTGCTGGCCATGGTCGTAGTCCTGGGAGATGCGTGCTGTTCAACTTCGGAGACTCCAACTCCGACACCGGAGGGCTCGCCGCCGGCGCGGGGTTCCGGCTTCACAGCCCCCACAGCCGCCTCTTCTTCGGCAGGCCCAGCGGCCGGTTCTCCGACGGCCGCCTCTACATACGTCTATGCACGCTTGGACTATGCATGTGTTCACCTTGGATTATGCACACGCAGCAAGAGTGCAAGACTGATCAGTTCAGTTTGGCGTGCAGGCGAGACGCTGGGGTTGGACTACCTTTTTTTTATTAGAGAAAAGGCGAGAGCCTGACTTTATAGATAAAGCCACCAGGCAGAGTATATAACCAACAACCAGCACCCAACAAAATATCACACGAAGGAAGATAAAGTAACATTACAAGGCCAGCGCCTCAGATGGCACGCAGGCCAACCTAAACCAGACACCAAAAGAGCATTCAGGAAGCCGTCCTCAAAGAAAGCCGAAGAAGCCCAGACGCCGTAGATTTCATCTTGGATAGCATGGCGTCGAAGGCCTGGAGGTCCCCTTCTTTAGTCAATAATCTCCACTGCTGCAAGAAACCATTGGCTTTAAATAAGCAATTGACAGGATTAGCCGGAAAAATACGTTCAATCGAGAACTTATTCCTAGTAGTCCACAACGACCAGCCAATCGCAGCCCATCCAACTAAGAACACTCTTTTAGAATGGCCAGAAAGAAGATTGACACAATGCCTCAGGTCTTCAAAGGAGGAAGGGAACCAATTTACATGTAACCAAAGTCTGATGCAACACCACATAAGTTTAGCTAAAGAGCAGTGAAAGAAAATATGCTCGGTGTTCTCCAGTGCCCCACATAACACACACCTGTCGGACCCCGGCCCGTTTCTTTTCTTAATCTGATCGGCTGCCGGAAGCTTACCCCGGACAGCTTGCCAGAGAAATATCTTGATCTTAGGAGGAATTCGAGCCGACCAGAGATGCTTGAACTTGACCGGGCGCCCCCAGGGATAAGCTTGGAGTAAGCAGATTTAACCGAAAAACGCCCCGAAGAGGAGAGGGGCCACACCACGGCATCCTCTTTCTCCGAGAGCAGGGGGAAGCAAGCAGTAAGGCGCTGCCAATCTTCCAACTCTTCAGGAGAAAGAGAACGACGAAAATCCAAAACCCAACCCCTAGCCGAGAGCTCAGAGATAGAAACCTCAGTATCATCGCAATATGAAAATAGAACCGGAAAAGCAACAGCCAGCGTGGAGTCCCCGACCCACCAATCAAGCCAAAACCGAGTAGACTTACCGTTCCTAACTACAAATTTTACAAGGGACCGAAAGATCGGTCGGACTTTAACCAGTTGATGCCAAAATTGCGACCCACCCGCAGCC
>NW_021200816.1:0-930 GCF_002162155.2 Triticum dicoccoides
CACGCTCATCCTCCTAAGCCCCAAATATTCCATGGCCACGTATTTCGACCCGGACCGTCAGTCGAACGTAGACTACACAAATGTCAAGAAGGTTCTTGATGATGTTCTCCCCGGCTACGCCCAATCTGGAGGCACCTTCACCAGGCCTATTCGTAAGTACGGCAAGCACGTGTTCTCCCACAATACGACGTTCTGCTGCGTCAAGCAGCCGCCTGGCGGTCAGAAGGGTGCCTACTACGCCATCCATCACATGCGGGCGATCGTACGGGACCATCATCAACTTCTGCTATCGAGTAAACTCCAAGATTGGGCCGCGAGCGTGTCGGCAATCCAGGACGCGGACCTCCGACAAGAATTCTTTCGCATCCAGTCGGAGTTTGCGGAAATCATCCATCAAGATGTCCTTCGTACCTCGGGGCAGTTCTACCTCAGAAATCATCCGTCCAACAGTGACATCGACACAATGCTACAAATGCAGGATGACAACACCCGTTCTTTCATGACTCCCACGATAGACGGCGGCTTCATCCACGCTCCGGTCCCTTGAGTCGAGTTGTCTAGTTCTGAAACATCGATTGGCTCATGTTGTAATTAAACTTTAATGAACTTGTAGTATGTCTCTTTGGTTTTGAGAGTCGTTCAACTTAGATGTAATCGATGCTATTAATGTCTTGCTTTTCTCTTCCGATCGTTCTGTTGCATAATTATATATTGCTTATGTATTGTCTATGAATTGGTACTAACGTTTCGTTTGGCTAGTGCATAGTGATGCCGACGTATGTCGTGTACAAGGGTAAGGTTCCCGGAGTCTACGATGACTGGGAGGAGTGTCGGAGACAGGTTCACCGATTCAGCGGTAACAGTTACAAAGGGTACACCACTAGGGCCGAGGCCGAATCTAGATACGCCCGCTATCTAGCGGGAGAGGGG
>NW_021200817.1:0-1491 GCF_002162155.2 Triticum dicoccoides
GGAGCGATTTCCATAATTGACGCACCCCGGGGTGCGTTTACGTGTCGCTCACCAGCAATCCTAATTTTGTTCGATTCTGGGCTCTTCCGTGGACTATTACTCACCATTATGGGGTCCCGGAGCTATTTCCACATTCACAATCCCCGGGGTGCGTTTACGTGTACGTCGTCAGCAGTCGCAATTTTGTTTGATTCTGGCCCGTTTCATGGACTATTACTCACCGTTTTGGTGTCCCAAAGCGATTTCGATGGTTGTTGAACCCTAAGGTGCGCTTACGTGTCGGTCATCAACAAACGCAGTTTGGGCTGCTTCTCGCCCGATTCTTGGACTATTACTCACCGTTTTGGGGTCCCAAAGCGATTTCCGTAGTTGTTGAACCCAAAGGTGCGCTTACGTGTCGGTCATCAACACTCGCAGTTTTGGCCGATTTTGGCCCGTCTCTTGGACTATTACTCACTGTTTTGGGGTCCTGGAGTGATTTCCACGATTGACGAACCCTGGGGTGCGTTTGCGTGTCGATCATCAACACTCGCAGTTTTGGCCGATTCTGTCCCGTTTCGTGACTATTACCCAGTTTTGGGGCCCCGGAGTGATTTCCACAACTGACGAACCGCAGAGTGCGTTTACGTGTCAGTTATCAACAGTCACAATTTTGGCCAATTCTGGTTCATTTCGTGCACTATTACTCACCGTTTTCGGGTGCTAGAGCGATTTCCATGATTGACGATCCCTGGGGTGCATTTATGTGTCGGTCATCAACACTCACAGTTTTGGCTGACTCTGCCCCGTTTCATGGATTATTACTCATTGTTTTGGGGTCCCGAAGCGAGTTCCATAATTGACGCACCCCGGGGTGCGTTTACGTGTCGCTCACCAGCAATCCTAATTTTGTTCGATTCTGGGCTCTTCCGTGGACTATCACTCACCATTATGGGGTCCCAGAGCTATTTCCACATTCACAATCCCCGGGGTGCGTTTACGTGTACGTCGTCAGCAGTCGCAATTTTGGTTGATTCTGGCCCGTTTCATGGACTATTACTCACCGTTTTGGTGTCCCAAAGCGATTTCGATGGTTGTTGAACCCTAAGGTGCGCTTACGTGTCGGTCATCAACAAACGCAGTTTGGGCTGATTCTCGCCCGACTCTTGGACTATTACTCACCGTTTTGGGGTCCCAAAGCGATTTCCGTAGTTGTTGAACCCAAAGGTGCGCTTACGTGTCGGTCATCAACACTCGCAGTTTTGGCCGATTTTGGCCCGTCTCTTGGACTATTACTCACTGTTTTGGGGTCCTGGAGTGATTTCCACGATTGACGAACCCTGGGGTGCGTTTGCGTGTCGATCATCAACACTCGCAGTTTTGGCCGATTCTGTCCCGTTTCGTGACTATTACCCAGTTTTGGGGCCCCGGAGTGATTTCCACAACTGACGAACCGCAGGGTGCGTTTACGTGTCAGTTATCAACACTCACAATTTTGGCCAATTCTGGTTC
>NW_021200818.1:0-1375 GCF_002162155.2 Triticum dicoccoides
GGATGACGAAGGTTCACTAGGTAGACAACAATTCCACATTTAAGAAGGTGGTAAAATATTGTCCACGTAGCGAGGAGTTTAGTTGCCATGAAACCACGACGAAACATCCTGGAGGAGGGTGATTCGTAGATTATTTCCTTAAGTGGCAAAAAGGATTACCTTTGATTCAGAGATCATTGAAAACTCTTCATACCAGCCTAAGGCAATTCACAACGATCGTTTGGAGGGGGTCGGTAGAATGGCATACTCGGACTTGGATGATGTGGATTACCTTGTTGAAGACAACGTAATGGATGAATTTGCTTATCACCGGAAATGGAAGAGACCCATGGTAGAATGGCACATTGGCGGTGCAAGCTGGGAACAAAATGCAAATGCTGGGAATGATTCTGGTAACTGGGGAAGAACCCAACACTAGAGAGTTAATTCACTGGTTGAAAAGGTCATAGCATTGCCGAGGAAACTGAGAGGAATCCCAGTTAGCGTCGATGATAACACCTAGCGCTTGAGCGTGCTCTCAAGAACTTGAGCATTTCCACATTCATCAAGGTTTTACCAACATCCATGTCAAGGATCCTGGCAACACAACTTGCTACCATGATGGCTAATGATGGATGATGCAGATGCAAAGGAAGATAACACCTTCTCAGATTTCACCTTAGCGAGGCCAAGGAAATAAAAATCTGGATGATCGACCGAGAGACATTTAGCACTCCGCTTCTAATGTTCTCCTTGATGTGCTAGTGTAACCCACCCATAGATATGGTTTGATATCTAGAACATCAAGTAAAAAGGTCGGACTTCGGAACACAGAAATCCATAGGGGCAACTAGGGAGTAATCCTACGAAATCCCTATGGGGAGGTGGCCAACTTCCTCAAACAAGATACTATAATAATAGGTCTACCGGATGGGTGTGTTGGCCACGACATCCACCTTACCGGTTATTGAGAGACCAATATTATAATTCTTGGAAAATGTTCCAACCATCACATCTGCCTGAGATTCAGATCTGGTTGGTGTCAGGATACCCCAGACTCATCAAGTCTAGAAAGAAAAATGAAAGTTTGCAACACAAATCGACGAGATGACGTTGCGAGATTCTCGGGGAATGAACTATGATAGTGAGCTCCAAAACATGAGCTGGTTCTGCTACAAACATGTGAACACGTTGTCCCAGACAAGCATGACCACGTGGTAGTCTTAAAATAAAACACTACCGAGTTCTGGAGGGGGAACCATCAACGAGGGTATCGAAGTCTTGTGCATTACCATGGATTAACACTTAACTCCTTTTCTCGAACAAATCAGTCAGTGGCTTGGGGTGCTACGGAACACATATGGAATGGAGGTTGCAAGTCTCCGAACCACAGAAT
>NW_021200819.1:0-634 GCF_002162155.2 Triticum dicoccoides
GGCGTCCGTCGTCGCTACCGCGACGACGTCCGCCTCGACTCGCGTTACGCTAAGACAGGGTGGCAGTGGTGTCACGTGCTCGTCTCGGCGTCCGTCGTTGCTACCGCGACGACGTCCGCCTCGACTCGCGTTACGCTAAGACAGGGTAGCGGTGGTGTCACATGCTCGTCTCGGCGTCCGTCGTCGCTACCGCGACGACGTCCACCTCGACTCGCGTTAGGCTAAGACAGGGTGGGAGTGGTGTCACGTGCTCGTCTCGGCGTCTGTCGTCGCTACCGCGACGACGTCCGCCTCGACTCGCGTTACGCTAAGACAGGGTGGGAATGGTGTCACGTGCTCGTCTCGGCGTCTGTCGTCGCTACCGCGATGACGTCCGCCTCGACTCACGTTACGCTAAGACAGGGTGGCAGTGGTGTCACGTTCTCGTCTCGGCGTCCGTGGTTGCTACTGCGACGACGTCTGCCTCGACTCACGTTACGCTAAGACAGGGTGGGAGTGCTGTCACGTGCTCGTCTCGGCGTCCGTCGTCGCTACCGCGATGACGTCCGCCTCGACTCGCGTAACCGTAAGATAGACAGGGTGGGAATGGTGTCACGTGCTCGTCCCGGCGTCCATCATCGCTACCGCGACGACG
>NW_021200819.1:644-1466 GCF_002162155.2 Triticum dicoccoides
TAAGACAGGGTGGGAATGGTGTCACGTGCTCGTCTCGGCGTCCGTCGTCGCTACCGCGAGGACGTCCGCCTCGACTCGCGTTACGCTAAGACAGGTTGGGAATGGTGTCAAGTGCTCGTCTCGGCGTCCGTCGTCGTTACCGCGACGACGTCCGCCTCGACTCGCGTTACGCTAAGACAGGGTGGCAGTGGTGTCGCGTGCTCGTCTCGGCATCCGTCGTCGCTACCGCGACGACGTCCGCCTCGACTCGCGTTACGCTAAGACAGGGTGGGAATGGTGTCACGTGCTCGTCTCGGTGTCCGTCGTCGATACCGCGAGGACGTCCGCCTCGACTCGCGTTACGCTAAGACAGGGTGGGAGTGGTGTCACGTGCTCGTCTCGGCATCCGTCGTCGCTACCGCGATGACGTCCGCCTCGTCTCGCGTTACACTAAGACAGGGTGGGAATGGTGTCACGTGCTCGTCTCGGCGTCCGTCGTCGCTACCGCGATGACGTCCGCCTCGACTCGCGTTACGCTAAGACAGGTTGGGAATGGTGTCACGTGCTCGTCTCGGCGTCCGCCGTCGCTACCGCGACGACGTCCGCCTCGACTCGCGTTACGCTAAGACAGGGTGGGAGTGGTGTCACGTGCTCGTCTCGGCGTCCGTCGTCGCTACCGAGACGACGTCCGCCTCGACTCACGTTACGCTAAGACAGGGTGGGAGTGGTGTCACGTGCTTGTCTCGGCGTCCGTCGTCGCTACCACGACGACGTCTGCCTCGACTCGCGTTACGCTAAGAGAGGGTGGCAGTGGTGTCACGTGCTCATCTCGGCGTCCGTCGT
>NW_021200819.1:1476-2040 GCF_002162155.2 Triticum dicoccoides
GCTCGTCTTGGCGTCCGACGTCGCTACCGCGATGACGTCCGCCTCGACTCGCGTAACCGTAAGATAGACAGGGTGGGAATGTTGTCACGTGCTTGTCTCGGCGTCTGTCGTCGCTACCGCGACGACGTCCGCCTCGACTCGCGTTACGCTAAGACAGGGTGGCAGTGGTGTCACGTGCTCGTCTTGGCGTCCGTTGTCGCTACCGCGATGACGTCCGCCTTGACTCGCGTTATGCTAAGACAGGGTGGCAGTGGTATCACGTGCTCGTCTCGGCGTCCGTCGTCGCTACCACGACGATGTCCGCCTCGACTCGCGTTACGCTAAGACAGGGTGGCAGTGGTGTCACGAGCTCGTCTCGGTGTCCGTCGTCGCTATCGCGACGACGTCCGCCTCGCCTCGCGTTACGCTAAGACAGGGTGGGAGTGGTGTCACGTGCTCGTCTCGGCGTCCGTCGTCGCTACCGCGACAACGTCCGCCTCGACTCGCGTTACGCTAAGACAGGGTGGGAATGGTGTCACGTGCTCGTCTCGGCGTCCGTCGTCGCTACCGTGACGACGTCCGCCT
>NW_021200820.1:0-1286 GCF_002162155.2 Triticum dicoccoides
AAGCGCACGGTGCACATTCCAAGAGTTGATATGATTGTTCCTTCAACTACTAGGCATACTATGACAACCACATCCGTTGTTGTCAGGACTACATCACCTCCACCATGTGACACATCGCCCCCGAGAGTGGCTACATCATCTGAGTTGATCATAAGAGGTAATGACAAAAGTACTGATCTTCCATCTCTACATGAGAATGATGAATGCCTTGTCAATTTGAATGCACCATCTGATGAGCTACCCACTACTTTGATCACACCACCTATTTTAGAGGACTACGTTGATAATTTGACTTTGCCATGTGATCAATCAACTGAAATACCAACAATTTTGAGTGCACCCATTGAATTAACTATTGATGCAAAAGAACCAATGTTTAATCATTTTGATATGACCTCTAATCTTGGTGATGATTCTGTGTTGAATGACTTATTGCATGTTTGCTTATTTAAGTATGTTGTAGCATGTAAATTTGATGCAAGTAAGGTTTATTCACCAATGTTGGGATGGTTTAATGATGAACATTGTCAATCTTTTGAAATGAATAAGAGCTTCACTTATATGTGCAAACTGAGTTGCAATGTTTTCATGCCTTCTACTTCTTGTGCTAATTTTTTGGCTTTAAATTTTATGAACTATGCAAGTTACTCATCTATTCATGTGTCATATATGCAAAAATCAAGGGAAGTAAAAATGGATGACATATACATATACAACATGTACACCTTGTCTCTTTTGTTAGCCACATTTCAGATTAAGCAACGCCGAGGACGGCTTTATTTTCAAGAAGGGGAGGATGATGAGGACATGACTACCTTGAATATGACCAAAAATATTGCATATATGCATATTTGTCAGGTGATTTCTAGTGCAAACTATTCAATAATCTATTTATGTTATCCAAAACAAAAATACTTCACACACTTTTGTGTTTTGTCTAATTGCAGGTGTATGGGACATTTGTACAATCCACATATGAAGATAAGGAAGAAAGAGATGTTTATTTGCTGTCCAAAAAGTTCTCTCACGTCACTTTTGGCCCAAGAGAAGATAGAGTCCAAGTCTCTCACGTTCTGGATTCAGATTCGGACTGCACAGACACACCTGACTCAAAACGCACACAAGTTTTTCATACGGACTCCGAATTGGGTGATTCTTTTTTTGTTGGAAACTAGATTTCGTGCACTTTCCAACCCAATTGGAATCACCTTCAAATTCGTCCGGAGCGTTGAGTTGTGGACGAAACAATCTGATGATGCAGCAGAATCCGAGTCAAACTACAAGTC
>NW_021200821.1:0-1009 GCF_002162155.2 Triticum dicoccoides
GGCCTGCTTCGCCGGCGACGAGGTCCCGCGGCGGAGGTGCTTCGGGCGCCGGTGGTTCCGGCCGTTTCCGGCTGCAAAACGAGGGGGAAAGAGAGGGGAAAGCATCAGTGAGGCGAGGGGAGTCCAGTTCGAGAGAGAAAAGGAGCGGAGGAGGCCTGTACCCGCAGATCGACGGCGACCCGAGGCGGCGGAGCTCGAGCTCGATCTCGAGCTCGGGCGGCTCTGGAGAGAAGTGGGTGGTTCCGGGGGTGGATTGGGTGTGTGGAGGGGCGACAGGGAGGAAGAGGAGGGCTCGGGAGCGCCTTATATAGGCTGGCCGCGGTTCACCGTGGGCGTGGCCTACGGGCGCCCGCGGGATCGGCTCTGGAAGCCGTTGGAGAGAGGTTGGAGTTGTCCACGGCGCTCGTGGGGATGGAGTAGGGCGCCAGGGAGGAGGAGAGAGAGCGGGGGAGTGTTCTGGCGCCCGCGCGTGTGAGGCCGGCCATTGGCCGAGCCGGGCGGCGTCGGGCACGCGCTGCAGGAGGGGAGAGAGAGGGAGAGACAATGGGGACGGCACGGCAGCGTGTCGCAGACGTCGAGACACATCAACTGGCGCGATGGGAAGGCACGAGGCGGTCGGGAGGCGCGGTGTCAACGGTCGGCGCTCTGGCAGGCGCTCCAGAGCGCGACTTTGGCCGGCATCCGCGGGTTTTCCGCGTCGCGCGCGCGTCCTTTTCTGTCTGGAGGCTACAGTGGAAGGGGGCAAAACCTGGAAAGAGCCTGGGATGCTCTGGGGTGCAGAGGGGAGAGAGAGAGGCTGGGAGAGAGAAGGGAAGCTGTTGTCCAGAGAGGACAAACGTGATTCCCTCCTTCCTCCACATTGCTTCCTCGGGTAGAAAAGTGTCTAAGTGACAGAGGGGAGTGAGGAGGGGTTGTGGCAAAAAGATGAACTCAAGGAGATTAGTGAAAGTGGCAAAAATAGGCCTTTTAGTATTCTGCCAGAAGGTGTTTGATGGAGTTTTGGGTAAGC
>NW_021200822.1:0-638 GCF_002162155.2 Triticum dicoccoides
GGGGGAAACGGACGCGTGGGGTCTACACGGAGGGGATCTTGCTGTGGGTCTGGCCCGGATGTTGCTCCAAAGTGTTCCTATGGGCTGACCTAACACAACCGGGTCGGGAGGTCCACTGGTCAAAGCCCGTCCATGCAAAGTCAAAGGGCTAGATCCCGTGGTCAAACGCTACACGGTTAGGTGGGACGGGGGCACTTGGGGGGGGGTAGCAATGCCTCCGGAGCGTCGCACCGGGCCCTCATACATGCGGGGTGGTGTGGTGGCATGTCCGAAGAGGCGGGACGCATCTCTGGTGCGTGGCCCCCCCTCACGGACGGCGATGACACGGTAGTAGACGTTCAGCGGTAACGATGCGGCGTCAATATTACTAAATACTCGGAGCGCGATAAAATCATGAGTTTTTTTGCACGACGTGGGCACATGTGCTATAGGAACGATGGTATTTTTTATAATTTTTGGTGATGGAGAAGTATCCGAAAAATTCCCTCTACGCGGATTGCCCTTCGCGCGTCTACGGCTGTGGCCGACGGCCTCCGGGGGCTAGCATGCCGCCAAATCTTGCGTAGGCGGCCTCTCACAAGTCTGGAAGTGTTGTGGCGGTTGCAAACGCCCGGCACGCGTGTCCGGGGTGTGCCCCC
>NW_021200823.1:0-1625 GCF_002162155.2 Triticum dicoccoides
TCCGCCACACACCCCTAACATATCAAACTCGCAACTTTCCCCCTCCGGCTCCTCTGCCCGAAAACACGGAACACCGGGAATACTTTCCCGGATGATTTCCCCCTTCGCCAGCATCACCTCATACTGCGTTAGGACACACTTAGCACCGCTCTTTGTCATGTCTTGCGTCGTCTTGCTTATGTTTGCACTGCATTTATTGTTTCTTCCCCCTCTTCTCTTCGGTAGACTACGAGACCGACGCTGCTGCTGCCCAGTTCGACTACGGAGTTGACGACCCCTCCTTCTTGTCTGAGCAACCAGGCAAGCCCCCCCTTGATCACCAGATATCGCCTATTCTACTCTATACTGCTTGCATTAGAGTAGTGTAGCATGTTACTGCTTTCGTTAATCCTATTCTGATGCATAGCCTGACATTGTCGCTACATCTGTTGATACCTTACCTGCAATCCTAAATACTTAGTATAGGTTGCTAGTTTATCATCATTGGACCTACGTTCTTGTCAGTCTGCCTTGCTATACTATCGGGCCGTGATCACTTGGGAGGTGATCACGGGTATATACTATACATACATACATACTATACAGATGGTGACTAAAGTCGGGTCAGCTCATTGAGTACCCGCAAGTGATTCTGACGAGGGGGCTGAAAGGACAGGTGGCTCCATCCCGGTAGAGGTGGGCCTGGGTTCCCGACGGCCCTCGACTGTTACTTTGTGGCGGAGCGATAGGGCAGGTTGAGACCACCTAGGAGACAGGTGGGCCTGGCCTTGTTCGGCATTCGCGGATACTTAACACGCTTAACGAGATCTTGGTGTTTGATCTGAGTCGGCTACGAGCCTATACGCACTAACCATCTACGCGGGAGTAGTTATGGGTATCCCGACGTCGTGGTATCAGCCGAAGCACTTCAGACGTCAGCGACGGAGCGGCGCGCGCCGGATTGGAACGTAAGCCTGCTCTTGTATTAAGGGGGCTAGTTCTACTTCCGGCCGCCCACGCAACGTGCAGGTGTGCTATGGGCGATGGGCCCAGACCCCTGTGCGCTTAGGTTTAGACCGGCGTGCTGGCCTCTCTGTTTTGCCTAGGTGGGGCTGCGACGTGTTGATCTTCCGAGGCCGGGCATGACCCAGGAAAGTGTGTCCGTGTTGGAAATATGCCCTAGAGGCAATAATAAAAGTGTTATTATTATATTTCTTTGTTCATGATAATAGTCTTTTATTCATGCTATAACTGTATTATCCGGAAATCGTAATACACGTGTGAATACATAGACCACAATATGTCCCTGGTGAGCCTCTAGTTGACTAGCTCGTTGTGATCAACGGATAGTCATGGTTTCCTGACTATGGACATTGGATGTCGTTGATAACGGGATCACATCATTAGGAGAATGATGTGATGGACAAGACCCAATCCTAAGCATAGCACAAAGATCGTGTAGTTCGTTTGCTAGAGCTTTGCCAATGTCAAGTATCTCTTCCTTTGACCATGAGATCGTGTAACTCCTGGATACCGTAGGAGTGCTTTGGGTGTATCAAACGTCACAACGTAACTGGGTGACTATAAAGGTGCACTACAGGTATCTCCGAAAGTATCTATTGTTTTATGCGGATCGAGACTGGGAT
>NW_021200824.1:0-782 GCF_002162155.2 Triticum dicoccoides
CAGGTCTGGTTCATCTGGGTGATGGGCTAGAGTGAAATGGTTATGTCGGTAATGAGAGTGGTGTGGTGAACACGATTTGGTAAAGGTATCGATGAGAGGCCATGTAGGAGTACATGGTGGGTTGTTTCATTGAAGCCGACCTTAAGCACTGAGATCTGTATGCGTGATTTAAGATACAGCTACTACCATGCATTGGGCCCTGAAATATGACCCCGCTCGACTTCTTATTCACCCTAGCTCTCTGTCCAGGAGTTGCAAGTAGTTTCTGGTGTTTGTAGCCTGCTGGAGGCCGTGGACAGCGCTGACCGTAGGGGTGGGCTGTGATGCGGTAGGTATGTGGCCGGGTGTACCGAATACCCATTAGGTATCTCGGGAACCCTGTTCACATCGTTCGAGGCCGTATGGGAAACCTCGGCCGGACTCCCTGCGGATGGAACCTGAATAGGCGATAAACCTGGACTAGAGGCTTAAGTGTTTAGGTAGGTCGTGGTCTACACCCACGTCGGCTTTCGCTTGAAGTCTGCCGAGCACATGTCGTGTGCAGACGCTAAGTGGTGGAAACATGTATGAAGAAGTACACCCCTGCAGGGTTATCATAATCTATTCGAATAGCCGCGTCCGCGGTAAAGGACTACTTGGTTGCCTATACAGTTCATAGACAAGTAAATGGAAACTGTTAAAAGCCTCAAGATAAGTGTGAGTGCCGAGGATGGCTCTTCCGTAGGAAGACGGAGGTGGATCCTCGGTAGTGTATTGAATTGGTGAGTAGTGGACTCGTGTGC
>NW_021200825.1:0-1375 GCF_002162155.2 Triticum dicoccoides
TTATATCAGGAATATCATGGGAATTGTACACCATCTTATGAATTCTTGACGCAGTAATACTTCTGATCATCATTGATAATTTCTCGGTTTCCGTGTTATTGTAACCGGAATGCCGACAAATGAATCATGGCGTGTGAAATCAATACTGCTAGCAACTCCATTGCTTGGTAGTTAAATGGACGATAACCTCATTCTTAGCGTGTTGATTATTGAATCGTCACCCTAAGGTTGATTGTGCTACCTAGTCCTTATTTCTGGTGCACTCTCCGATCAGTGAGTTAGGATAGTGCCAATCCTTGCTTATTTGATCATATCGTCTTGCCCTGAAAAGTAAGATTGTTCTCGAGCTTAGTAACATACCGGTGGTTCATGATATTCCAAATTTCTTCTCGGAAGTATCACCAGGTTGTCGCCTGACCGCTATGTTGAGCTCGTGATCAAGTTGGTTTCTTGTGAACCACCCTCTCTCCAAGAATCTGTGTGGGATACCCCTGAGCTAGTTGGTCAAGCTAAACAACAACTTGAAGAGTTGGAAGATAAAAGCTTGCCTGACTTAGTTCATGTTAAGGGATATCTTTTGTGTGTGTGTGTGTGTGTTGAAGAGAGATGGTATCTTCATCAATTGGTCCTTGTGAACAATTGTTGGATCTATTATCCTACCAAACCTTTGATTTAAGTATGGGCTATCGTCAAATCAGACCAGAACCAACGATATTCGTAATGTTGTCTTACCCGTGGTTGATCCCTCGAGCATACACCATTACATCTTTGGTCTGACCAATGCTATCACCGTGTTCACTTAACTATGGAATTCCTTTTAAAAGGAAACCCGGATGAATTGTTGTTGAGCCCATTGACAACATCCTTATCTCCTCCATGATTTTGTTGAACATTAAGCTAGTGTTGGAAACTTTTGAAAGCATTTTCTTCAGGCTAGCTCATGAAGTATTTGTTTGATGAAAGGAGTGACTTCCTCTTATACACGTGCATTTGGTGAAAGTTGCCGCCGTGAATTTGAGAAAGATTGTTTTGTTTCCTTTGGAATCATCCCAAATCAGTCATGCACACGTGCGAAAGTATTCTGTGGTTCGGAGACTTGCAACCTCCATTCTATATGTGTTCCGTAGCACCCCAAGCCACTGACTGATTTGTTCGAGAAAAGGAGTTAAGTGTTAATCCATGGTAATGCACAAGACTTCGATACCCTCGTTGATGGTTCCCCCTCCTGAACTCGGTAGTGTTTTATTGTAAGAC
Source organism: Triticum dicoccoides (assembly GCF_002162155.2). Classification (NCBI taxonomy): domain Eukaryota; kingdom Viridiplantae; phylum Streptophyta; class Magnoliopsida; order Poales; family Poaceae; genus Triticum; species Triticum dicoccoides. Next base: position 1,255 of record NW_021200825.1, read on the forward strand.
TACCATGAGGGCATGCTTGTCTGGGACAACGTGTTCACATGTTTGTAGCAGAACCAGCTCATGTTTTGGAGCTTGCTATCGTAGTTCATTCCCCGAGAATCTCGCAACGTCATCTCGTCGA
>NW_021200826.1:0-964 GCF_002162155.2 Triticum dicoccoides
TGCTAAACGTTAGTCATAGAAGTAGAAGTAGTCGTTGGCGTGACAACTTCATGAAGACACGATGATGGAGATCATGATGATGGAGATCATGGTGTCAAGCCGGTGACAAGATGATCATGGAGCCCCGAAGATGAAGATCAATGGAGCTATATGATATTGGCCATATCATGTCACAACTATATAATTGCATGTGATGTTTATTATGTATTATGCATCTTGTTTACTTAGGACGACGGTAGTAAATAAGATGATCCCTTATAAAATTTCAAGAAGTGTTCTCCCCTAACTGTGCACCGTTGCTACAGTTCGTCGTTTCTAAGCACCACGTGATGATCGGGTGTGATGGATTCTTACGTTCACATACAACGGGTGTAAGACAGTTTTACACAGCGAAAACACTTAGGGTTAACTTGACGAGCCTAGCATGTGCAGGCATGGCCTCGGAACACGGAGACCGAAAGGTCGAACACGAGTCGTATGGAAGATACGATCAACATGAAAATGTTCACCGACGATGACTAGTCCGTCTCACGTGATGATCGGACACGGACTAGTCGACTCGGATCGTGTAACACTTAGATGACTAAAGGGATGTCCAATCTAAGTGGGAGTTCATAATTTGATTAGAACTTTATTATCATGAACTTAGTCTAAAACCTTTGCAAATATGTCTTGTAGATCAATGGCCAACGCTAATGTCAACATGAACTTCAACGCGTTCCTAGAGAAAACCAAGCTGAAAGATGATGGCAGCAACTATACGGACTGGGTCCGGAACCTGAGGATCATCCTCATAGCTGCCAGGAAACAATATGTCCTAGAAGGACCGCTAGGTGACGCTCCCGTCCCAGAGAACCAAGACATTATGAATGCTTGGCAGTCTCGCGCTGATGATTACTCCCTCGTTCAGTGCGGCATGCTTTACAGCTTAGAACCGGGGCTCCAAAAGCGTTTTGAGCATCAC
>NW_021200827.1:0-9308 GCF_002162155.2 Triticum dicoccoides
ACATAGGTCCCTTGAAAATTTGCCTGAAAAGCATCCTCGAGCTCCTCCCAACTTCCTATGGTGTTTTCGGGAAGGCTTTTAAGCCAATGCCGGGCTGGCCCTTTGAGCTTGAGGGGTAAGTATTTTATGGCGTGGAGGTCATCTCCTCTAGCCATGTGTATGTGGAGGATATAATCCTCATCCAGACTCCAGGGTCTGTTGTTCCGTCGTATGCTTCTATGCTTACGGGTTTGAATCCCGCTGGAAATTCATGGTCCAGCACCTCATCGGTGAAACATAGGGGATGTGCGGCGCCCATGTATTTGGGTGTGCCGCGATATTCGGATATTTGTTGCGTTGCATTGCTTACTAGAGCTTGCTTTCTTGGCCCATAGATAGATCTAGTTGGGCCGTCTTTTTGATGCGAATCCTTGTGCGGATCACGTGCCGGATTGAATGCGGCGCCCTTTGCCGCTCGATGTCGGTCATGAGTTCGTCTGTCCGACCTGGTGGCTTCCTTGTTTTTTGACCGTGGGGGCTCTAAGGCCTCCTCATCAAAATCCGGTAGTAATTTTTGCTTCGGATAGCTCTTTGTGTGGTTACTGTCGCCGTACTTGTGTGCGGTGTTGAGTACTTTTCCCCATATGATTCTGAGTGCATGTTCCGCTGTTTTGAGCTTCCTCTTCTGCTTTTTCAGGCTATGCGCAGTGGCGACGAGCCTTTGGTGGAGGTTCTTCTTCTCCAGCAACTTGTCCGGCGTGAGGTCATCCGGACTATTATCTTCGCCGGGGACGGGTTGTTTGGTTCGTCTATCCAAGTTGCCCTGTTCGGATGGTTGCTCGATGGCATGTTCGTCGTCCGCCGGTTCGTCTTGCTCTATGGCTGGGTCTCTGTCGAGGTGGGGTTTGGCACGGCGCTTCCGCCGCCGCTTTGATTGCTTTTCAACGGAATGATCCCTCATTGTGCCCTTTTGATCCTCGTGTTGTTTCTTTTAGGTGTGTTCACCATGTATACATCATGGGATGAGGTGGTTGTCCAGTGCCCTATAGGCGCTGGTTCTTGTTCGTCTTCTTCATCGGCGTCCATACCGTCGATGTCTTCGGAGTCGAAGTCGAGCATGTCGGTTAAATCATCGACAGTGGCTATGAAGTGGGTGGTGGGTGGGTTTTGAATTTCTTCGTCATCCGCATCCCAACCTTGCTGACCATAGTCTGGCCAGGGCTCTCCTGACAAAGAGAGAGACTTTAGTGAATTCAGGATGTCGCCAAAGGGCTAGTGTTGAAAGATGTCCGCGGTGGTGAACTCCATGATCGGAGCCCAGTTGGGTTCGATCGGGAGGGGTGCGGAATATTCGGAGTCTAGCACCTTGGAGTCACGGTCTCCGCGAAGGACAAGATTGGTGTTCAGCTCGATCGCCGCAGAGATTGCAGCCCCCGAGACGGCGTCTAGCCACCTGTCCTCGACCGGCGCAGTCGGCTCCGAGCTAAGGGTCGGAGCGGATACCTGAGCGGCACTCTGGGCACTGTCCGGCGGCAGAGCTAGATCATGCCCATCGTGACAGTGCGGCGCGCTCGGCTATGGCTTGAATCCGTTGAAGATCAAGTCTCTGTGGATGTCAGTCGTGTTGTTTAAACTTCCAAACCTGACCTGATGGCCAGGGGTGTAGCTTTCGATCTGCTCCAAATGGCCAAGTGAATTTGCCCGCAGTGCAAAGCTGCCGAATACGAAGATCTGTCCGGGGAGAAAAGTCTCACCCTGGACCGCGTCGTGGTTGGTGATCGAAGAAGCCATCAGGCCTAAAGGTGACGACACAGAGGAACTCTCAATGAAAGCACCAATGTCGGTGTCAAAACTGGCGGATCTCGGGTAGGGGGTCCCGAACTGTGCGTCTAGGCAGATGGTAACAGGAGACAAGGGACACGATGTTTTTACCCAGGTTCAGGCACTCTCGATGGAGGTAAAACCCTACTCCTGCTTGATTAATATTGATGATATGGGTAGTACAAGAGTAGATCTACCACGAGATCAGAGAGGCTAAACCCTAGAAGCTAGCCTATGGTATGATTGTTGTTCGTCCTACGGACTAAAACCCTCCGGTTTATATAGACACCGGAGAGGGCTAGGGTTACAGAGAGTCGGTTACAATGGGAGGAGATCTACATATCATATCGCCAAGCTTGCCTTCCACGCCAAGGAAAGTCTTCAATCTTGTATCTTCATAGTCCGGGAGTCCGGCCAAAGGTCATAGTCCGGCCATCCGGACACCCCCTAATCCAGGACTCCCTCACCGACACTTGACCAACCCAGATTGTAGTCCTTAACCGCGGACACGGCTATTCGAATAGGTCTTATACTCTGCAGGAGTTGTACTCTTTAACCATTGCCATGGAGATGACCGAGTACTCTTTACTAATTGGTTTTATGATTTAAACATCCTAAACACCGAGGATTGGCTTTTGGTCGGGGACAACAACTTTATCCATTCCTCGGAAATTAACAACAAGCCGGAGGAAATGTGAATGATATTTTGCTCTTGAATGATATTATTAGAGCACAGGCTTTGGTTGAAATCCCTCTTAAGGGCCAATCTTTTATGTAGAGCAATATGCAGGATGATCCCCTGCTCGAAAGAATTGATTGGTTCTTCTCCTCCTACCACCGGACACAAACCTACCCGAACACCATTATAACTACTCTCGGCAAACCAATTTGGGGTCACTCACCGTGTGTGGTCAATACTGAGACCAGCATACCCAAGAGTAAAAATATTAGGTTTGAAGATTACTGGATCCATCACCCCGGATTCCTGGAGATTGTAGCTAGCTCCCAGGGAAAGCAATGCTATGATAAGAACAGTGCCACACTGATCTACAAAAAGCTCAAGACACTAAGATACGATTTTAAATTTGGAGCAAAGGAATTTCCCGCCTCTCTATACTAATCCAAAATTACAATTGGTCCTTAACTGAACTAGATAGACTGGAAGAATTAAGAAGACTATCCACACCAGAAGCAAACTTCAGGAGAATCTCAAAGGCCTACCTACTTTAGTTACTGAATTATCAAAACCAGTACTGGAGAAAGCGTTGCACCATCAGATACATTAAGTTTGGACAAGAAAATATGAAGCTGTTCCATGCTCTTGCTACAAAAAGGTTCTGGAAAAACTCTATAGCCTCACTCAAGTTACCTAATGACACTGTGGTGCATGACCATACGTCCAAAGAGTCAGTTCTGTTCAATGCTTATGAACAGAGGCTTGACGAGTCGTCACCACCAACCATGAAATTTGACCTGCCATCAATTATCAAATGGGTGGATGGCCTTGAAGCTCGGTCAAACCCTTTCACGCATGATGAGATCAATGAAGTTGTCAAAACTATGCCCGCTGACAGAGCCCCCAGCCCAGATGGGTTTAATGGTTCGTTCCTAAAAGCTTGGTGGCACTTGATCAAGCCTGAGTTTTCATAAATTATGTGATAATTTCTATAATGGTGATCTAGACCTGGCCAGCATCAACCCGGGATATATCACTCTAATACCGAAAATTGGTTCACCCGAGAATGCAAATGATTTCAGGCCCATTACTTTGCTCAATTGTTCTCTGAAGATAATCACAAAAATCCTTGCTAACAGACTACAACACTTCATCCTTGATATTGTCCATAAGAATCAGTATGGGTTCCTTCATACAAGAACAATACAAGATTGCCTAGCCTAGACGTTCGAGTACATTTACCAATGCAAAGCCTCCACGTGACAATTTGTTCTACTTAAACTAGATTTCGTGAAATCATTCGACACGATAGAGCACTCTTCGATGTTGAAGAATATGAGACAAATGGGATTTGACGAGAGATGGTTGGGATGGACTCAAGAACATATTTGGATCAGGCACTTTATTGATTTTGCTGAATGGCATTCCTGGCAGACAATTACTCTGTCGCTGTGGAGTGCGATAGGGGGGCCCTCTTTCCCCCCTCATTTTTGTACTCGCATCGGATCTGCTACAATCTGCGATTAACGATTCCTTCCACGGACACTTAATTGAATTACCTATATCGGCAAGAGGATCGATGGACTACCTCGTCATGCAATACACTGATGACACAATCCTTCTCATGATGGCATGCATGACCCAAGCAGCAAGGATGAAACAAATACCGATTGACTATGCCGACTCCATTGGTCTCAAGAGAAATTTTCATAAGTCTATGCACTACAGAAAATACACTTCCATGATGATACGTGTTTGTCATAGTAGGTCACGTTTTTTGTCATGCATGTACATCCATGACGATTTCATGACAGAATCAAGATAATCATACCTGTGCTGTCATAGAAGTGTTCCATGACAATACCAAAATTATCATCACGGAAGTGTCCACTTCCATGACAATAAATGGTGCGTCATAGAAGTGCTTTCTTCAAGGGTAAGTGACATATGGCATCCACCGTACCGGGTTGCCGTTAAGCTATGTGGTTCCGGTTTGGATCCGATAACCCGTTAACAACCCCGACCAGGTGATTTTCCATGTGTAAAATTCTCATTCGCCGGAGGATCCACGTGTCGGCGTAGCGTTCGGATAGATGTCATCCACTCATAGTACGGGAGGCGCCTATGATACGTCGGCACGTGGCAAGGACCAACAGTGGCCCATTCCGGTGAAAAAGGCCGGCCCAGTAAAAATTAGCAGGTTGGCCCATATAAGGCCTACTTGTTCTCAGGTCCATTTAATCCCATGGCCCATACAAGATGTGTCAATTCGGCCCGTCGACGACCTGTTAACGATTTGATACCATTGCAACCCATCGTCAGTTCGAGCCCGTTAATAGCCTGCTATATATTTGGGCTCAATATCGGCCCAATGTGGTTTTGGCCCATTGGTGGCCCATTCAAGGGATGGGCCAATTTTCAGGATGTACATCTTTCGCCCTTTTAGCGACCCATTTAAATGTTGGGCCAATTTCCATCCCGGTGTGACTTTTAGCCTGTTAACGGCCATAAATGAGTTGGGCCACTTGCAGTCGGACCAGAGTTTTGGCCTTTTAACAGCCCATGCTCTTCATGGTCCAATACTGTCAGGACCCTGATCCTATGTCACACCGATCTAGCATGTAACACATCATATCACTTTGTGGCCTCACGGAGGGTATTCCCACGGGTGCCACCTTACCTGTCCTGGGACCGTTTGCGCCTTTTGGCTCATATATATGATAGTGCCGCTAGCATCCATATGACAAAGAACCCGGGCTGACATGACTAGTCATGGACCCAGAGTGGCGCTAACTTACAGGGACGGGCATACATGACCCAACAACGAACGTGTCGATCAACAACGTATGAACCCAAGTTGTAGCAAGCTACATGGACTTAAAGGAACAACGTGTGAAATTTCCCCAAAGGGACAAACACAAGAACGTACAAGGACACATGCCGGCCAACCTAAGTGTTCCAGAGCAGTAGCAAGCTACTATGGCTCAATGGAAGCACTAGGAGACATTTCCCGGTAAGAGAGGCTACCAAGGATGAAAAACTAGCTTGTCAGATCCCACACATACCAAGCATTTCAAATCATACACACAATATGCTCGATATGTGCAAATACAACATGGCATCACAACATAACTCTATGACTCAAAGTATTTATTCAATAGGCTCCGAGGAGCGAAATATTACAAACGTGGGTCTCATGACCCAACATTCAGAGCATACAAATCAAAGCACATGCGTAAGCTTAGCATGTCTGAGTATAGAAAACTACAAATGAAAAGGGCCGAGAAGCCTGACTATCTACCACATCCTGCAAAGGGCACAAGATCGTAGCTGAGGTAACAAGCTAAACATCGAAGTCCATGTGGAACTACTAGCGAGGCTGAAGTCTCTTTGCAAAAACATAAATTAAGCAAACGTGAGTACAAATGTACCCAGCAAGACTTACATCAGAACTAGCTACATATGCATCATTATCAACAAAGGGATGGTGAGGTTTAACTGCAGCAAGCCAGCTCTGACTCAGTGGCTAACCTGAACTACAACTGCAAGCAACTCTTCTGAGGTGGCGCACACGCGTCCACATATTCACCATATTAATACACCACTATGGATCCGCTCCCGTCTCCCTACGAGAACGCCATCCATAGCACTCACACTTATCTTGCGCATTTTAGGGTATCCACTTTCACTTGTCTATGAACTATATAGGCAACCCAGAGGTCCTTTACTGTGGATGCAGCTATTCGAATAGATCATTTATAACCCTGCAGGGGTGTACTTCTTCACACATGTTTCCACCACTTAGCGTCTGCACACGACATGTGCTCGGCAGACTTGAAGCGAAAGTCGACGTGGGTGTAGACCACGACCTTACTAACCACACAAGTCTCTCGTGCAGGTTTATCGCTTATTCAGGTTCCATCTATAGGGAGTTCGACCGAAGTTTCCACATACGGCCCCGAACGATGTGTGCATGGTTCCCGAGACACCAAACGGGTGCCTGGTACACCATGCCACGTGCCTACCGCATCACAGCCCACCCCTCGAGTCAGTACTGCACACATCCTCCAGCAAACTACAAACACCAGAAACTACTTGCAACTCCTGGACAGAGGACAGGGGCGGTTAATAAGTCAAGCGGGGTCATATTTCAGGGCCCAACGTGTGGTAGTAGCTGTTTCATGGATCACAAACACAGAACTCAGTTCCTGAGGATAGCTTCAATGAGACAACCCACCATGTACTCCTACATGGCCTCTCACCTCTACCTTTACCAAATCGTGTTCACACACTTAGCTCACACACAGTAGGACATGCTCATCACCATTCCAATTCATCCCCGATGAATCAGACCTGACTCAACTCTAAGCAGTAGCAGGCATGACAAACAAGCATGAATGAGTAGGCACATCAGGGCTCAAACAACTCCTACTCATGCTAGTGGGTTTCATCTATTTATTGTGGCAATGACAGGTCATGCAAAGGAGAAGGGGTTCAACTACCGCAACATGTAATAGATGTATCGTTGTTGTCCTGATGCAGTAAAAGAGAGCAGGAGTGAGAGAGTGGGTGTCGGTGTCAAAACTGGCGGATCTTGGGTAGGGGGTCCCGAACTGTGCGTCTAGGCGGATGGTAACAGGAGACAAGGGACACGATGTTTTTACCCAGGTTCGGGCCCTCTCGATGGAGGTAAAACCCTACTCCTGCTTGATTAATATTGATGATATGGGTAGTACAAGAGTGGATCTACCACGAGATCAGAGAGGCTAAACCCTAGAAGCTAGCCTATGGTATGATTGTTGTTCGTCCTACGGACTAAAACTCTCCGGTTTATATAGACACCGGAGAGGGCTAGGGTTACACAGAGTCGGTTACAATGGGAGGAGATCTTCATATCGTATCGCCAAGCTTGCCATCCACGCCAAGGAAAGTCCCATCCGGGCACGGGACGGAGTCTTCAATCTTGTATCTTCATAGTCCGGGAGTCCGGCCAAAGGTCATAGTACGGCCATCCGGACACCCCCTAATCCAGGACTCCCTCATTAGCCCCTGAACCAGGCTTCAATGACGACGAGTCCGGCGTGCAAGTTGTCTTCGGCATTGCAAGGCGGGTTCCTCCTCCGAATACTTCATATAAGATGTTGAACACCTGGATAGTGTCCGCCTCTGCAAAATAAGTTCCACATGCCACCATAGAGAGAATAACATTTGCACCAATCTAATATGCTGACGTATTCCACAGCTTGACATCATGCCACGGCCAGGCTTTTATTCATTTTACTGTTCCACCTCAGCGTGTTTAGCGAGGCGGTTTCCTTGGCACGTCTTGTCAAAGCAGAGATCGTGTCCCCTTATTCCGGGATTCTCAGCAATACAGGCGTGGGTAACCCAACCGTGCCACTAACCACGACGCTTGGGAGATAAGCGAGTTTTATTAGGCCAGTGGGGGCTCATAGTTTTTGCCGCCCATATAAGGGGATAAGAATCTGCCCTTTCCATTCACGCCTTCTTCCTCCTTTGCTTATTCGTCCCTGCGCGCTCGAGCTCCAATGCACAAGCCCGCACTTCCCACCTCAACCTTCTCTGATCATGTCCGGAGCGGGAGGTAGATGGATGGCCTCCTCCATCACGGAGGGGCAAATCAAAAAACTGAGGAAGGCCGGATACCTGTCTGACGACATCGCGCACCGGCTTCCAAATGTGGGGCAACTCATCCCCACCCCCAGGCCCCATGAGAGGGTTGTTTTTCTTCCCCATTTTCTCCATGGACTGGGTTTTCCTCTTCACCCGTTCGTCCGGGGGCTCATGTTCTACTACGTCCTGGACTTCCATGATCTGGCCCCAAACTTTATCCTCAACATCTCGGCGTTCATCGTCGTGTGTGAGGCCTTCCTCTGCATCCAGCCCCACTTTGGCTTATGGCTGAAGACTTTTAATGTCAAGCCGAAAGTGGTGAGCGGCTGCTAAGCGGAGTGTGGAGGTGCCATGGTGGGCCGAATGGCCAACGTCCTATGGCTCGAGGGCTCCTTCGTGGAGACAATAAAAGGATGGCAATCGGGGTGGTTCTACATCACCGAGCCACGCGACCCCAAATGGGAAGCGGCCCCCGAATTCCGATCTGGCTTTCCCACACGGCTCACCTCCTGGAAAGATACGAGCCTAACATGGGGAGATTCGGAAGAGCTGACCGGACTCCAAACCTGCGTCAAAAAGCTAGTGAGCAAGAACCTCAAGCTCGTTAACATAGTCCAGGTCATGCTTATCCACTGGGTCCTCCCATGCCAACAACGGGCCTTCAAATTGTGGGAGTTCGATCAGGCACAGCAACCAACCTTGAGCGGGCTCTTCGACACCACGTACGAAGATGCCTGGAAGGTGTTGTTTAAGGGTGCCGAGGCCCCTGCGTCCGCTACCGAGGATCGCGGATTCAGCTCGCGGCGCCAGGCCAACGAGGTAGGCTATTCTACCCTTTACGGGACTTTTGTCTTTCATAGTTTGACTCTAGGTGGATCTCGGGTAGGGGGTCCCGAACTGTGCGTCTAGGCAGATGGTAACAGGAGACAAGGGACACGATGTTTTTACCCAGGTTCGGGCCCTCTCAATGGAGGTAAAACCCTACTCCTGCTTGATTAATATTGATGATATGGGTAGTACAATAGTGGATCTACCACGAGATCAGAGAGGCTAAACCCTAGAAGCTAGCCTATGGTATGATTGTTGTTCGTCCTACGGACTAAAACTCTCCGGTTTATATAGACACCGGAGAGGGCTAGGGTTACACAGAGTCGGTTACAATGGGAGGAGATCTTCATATCGTATCGCCAAGCTTGCC
>NW_021200828.1:0-1449 GCF_002162155.2 Triticum dicoccoides
ACAAGACAGTGTGACTCACTGGAAGTTGTAAGGAAGTAGTATATCTTCATTGTATTTGAGGCGCTTCAAGAACTCTAGCATGCTGTCCTCTACGGCCTTTTGATGACGTTCATCTATTTTCCATGTGTATTCATTAACGGTGTTTGGGTCAATGAACCCAATGCCATAGCGTCCACCTTTTCTCATTTCATACATCTTCATACTGCATATAATACCACAGAAAATAATATAGTGAGGATAATTACAGGTAATGATAAGGATCACTACAGCTAGCTTGAGACTTAAATTACAGAAAGAAATCACTTACAGACAATAGCAACTGACGATAGATTTGTCGAGTGCGTCTTGATTGTATAACTGAAACAGTTCAGAATACTCAACGGACACAGCTTTCTCATGGTAGTAATGATCCTCCTTGACATTCACCATGAGGGACAATCGATCGGAAATCTTAGTAATGTTCATGTACCATTGATGCAATTCATACATTCTCGTTGGGAGGTTCTTGACCTTGTCTGGCTCGACCAAAGGTTGGCCCCGGACATATTTCCATTTTATTTTATCCTCTCTAAGCACAGGCATGGGCTCGATCTCGAGGAGTTGTCCAACAGTGATTTTGAGAACTTCAGCCTGCATTATATGCTCCTCCGTTATTACCACATTGCCCACCTCAGGAACGTAAACTGTTTGCCCACAATAATATTGGGCGCGCGTACTGTCACGTGTTGTTGGCACAACAAGCGAGGGGATCGATTGCGCCGCCTGTTCTCCCAGCTGGGGAATGGTTTTCCCGCATTTTTTGACAGTTGCTTCTTGTTTGCTCGATCCCGAGCTCGCCTCCTTACGTACACGTGCTTGATTTAACTTCCTGATGTGGCGCTCATAGTCTGTGTCAACAGGCTCGGGAGCTGGTGGTTGAGCCATACGAATGAAGTGGTCAATCGTTTCCTCAGGCACTTTCTCCATTGGCGGCGGTGGCGGTTTCGGTGGAAAATGGGCTTCCACCTCGGACTTTGATATGGCTGCGATTTCCTCCTCGGACCTGTCATAAGCCCTCTGCGGAAGAGGCGTGAGGCTTGGACCATATTTATATCGCTTGCCTCCGCCTGTACTTCCTGTACTACCTCGACTCGTACCGCTACGCACCATAGCTGCAGGGTGTCTCTTCTGTGATTGCTGAGGCGGCGGAGACGGCTGACGGGGCTGAGTTGGACGAGGAGGAGTGGCCGCCTGAAGCTGTGCCGGACTTGGAGGAGGAGTGGCCTGAGGTTGTGCCGGACTTGGAGGAGGAGTGGATGTCTGACGCTGTGGCGGACTTGGAGGAGAGGAGTGGCCTGACACTTTGCCGGACTTGGAGGAGGAGTGGCCTGACACTTTGCCGGACTTGGTGGACTTGCAGGAGCGGGAGACTGCTGACTCCGTGGCGGACTTCGACGAGGAGTCGGCTGA
>NW_021200829.1:0-2171 GCF_002162155.2 Triticum dicoccoides
ACTGATAAAAATGGTTGGTTCGACACCTAGGACAAATGGTGGCCAAGAAAGAAACAATATCTGCAGAGCAACTCGGAGGAGAGAAAAAGCACAGGAAAGAAAATCATACAGTACATTGAGAAGAGTGTGTGTGATCAATTTCATTTATATTCCAACTTGCCACCGATGAGCCATACATGCATGTCAAACATACACATATGAAGGTTTCCAACAAAAACGGCCTGGCAAGCACAACTCTAGTCTAGTCTCTAAAAGACTAAAACTATCGTGACAATGGCATCTATGTAACGCATTGCATTAGAGAACGGACCCTTTCCAAAGAGAGAAAGATATACAGGCATGGGTGCAACAATCAAGATGATGACAGGAGAGGAGAGGAGATTGCTCATCCCTCAAACAATCCTCTTATCTTCCCTTCCAGTTGGGCACCAGTATCATACCTCTTTTGTTTCTTCCCTCCGAACACCATTCGTTTCAACAACGAAAAGGACGGCCCTGAACATGCGCTTCGGTCAGACAAGGACGCCTCATACGGCGGAACAACGAAATCCACAATCTCCTGCCGCAGGTTGCACCTGAGCTCAGCGCCGACCTTCCATGTCGACTGGCAGTCACAGGTGGCACGAAATTCAGCAGCAAACATGTCCAAGTTTAAGCGATGCAGAGGAGCCCAACACTCGTCCAAGTAGCACTTCTTGTACAGCTCCACCATTGATGTCAGCCTACTCGCCAATTCTTGAGCACCGGCGAAAGATGCTGCCCCTGGACGCCCCATCATTTGCAAAACAAGACATGTGTTATTCATAAGGAATATGTATTTCACACCCTTTTCGCCTTGGCGTATCATCTCTGCATCTTCCTCGAGCTTGGCTGCCCAGCAATCGACCATGTGAGAGCAAGGGGCAGTGGTGTGATGCACTGGCTCCACCAAATATGTGCTTCGAGAGTAATTCTGCAGGGCTTGTATCAAAAGGTGAGTTGATGGATGGACTGTGAATTCGTGGCTCCCGGTCCCGGAGATGTGCAGAACCGTTGCTCCCAGACCATCCACCATCTTGTTCAGGAGAGCAGCAACCTCAGCAGATCTGTTCAATGGGTCGCATTGTTAAGAACCATTTGAGATGACTCAAATTGCATAATTCTAGTACTGATTGTAAAAAATTAGCATAATTCTAGTACTGGTTGGTGTGTGTGGGGGTAGTCATTTCGCCCGCCGGCTAATCCTCCCGCACCTACTAATCCTCGCCGCGATAGGCCGGCGGCAGGGCGAGGCGAGCACGCGCGGCGAGAGGGGGGAGGCAGGCCGGCGGCCGGGCACGAGCGGAGAGGTGGCCTAGTTGCTCGGCGCAGCCAACAGCGACCCGGAGAGGTGCGGCAAAGGGGCGGAGGCGGGAGCGGGCGGCGACCTAGAACCTCGACCGGTTTGGGCGTTCCCTCGACTCCGCCGCGGTTGGGCTCGATTCTACTCTAGGCTAGGCGCCGCCGGCGAGGCGCGGGGGGAGGGGGCGTTGAGATAAAACGCGCCGGGAACGCGGAAGCAGAGAGGGGCGTGGTGGGGATTGACCCATTTGTTACCTGCCGATGCCGGCGGCGGCATCCGGCGTTGCCCGGAACATGCCCATGGAGCCATCCCCTGCCGCCTCCATCTTGGTCCACCACTTGAGCCCGGCCGCCTTGCTTCCGCGCCGTCGTCGACGCCGCCGATGCCCCTGCTTCGGCCTTTCCCGCGGCGGAGTGGAAGCGCGCGAGCGAAAGGGGCGGCGACCTCCCCGGCGGCGGGCTTCCAATTCCGTAGGCAGGCGTGACTCGTTGATGGGGCTTGCCGCGGGGGCGCTTTTGCGTTTATAAGGCCTCCGGTGTCTCCATCAGCTCCTGCCGTGCGCCGGGCGGACCCACCACGGGAGCTTGGATGCGCAGCGCCACGGGTTCGATCGCACCGGTCCTTTTTACTGTACTTCATAAAGTTTGACCATATATATATATATATATATATATATATATATATATATATATATATATATATATATATATATATATCAGCATCTATCATGCTAAATTTATACAATATGAACATTTAAATCATGGCACATCTAGCATCTATCATGCTAAAGTTATACAATATGAACATTTAAATCATGGCACATCTACTGATATTGATTTCATATTGCGCA
>NW_021200830.1:0-1011 GCF_002162155.2 Triticum dicoccoides
GTAGATGCTGGTTCTTGGGAACCACTAGACGGTTCTCAAAGTACACAACACCATGATCATTTGTGGAGAAACAACTAGCACCTCCGCTAGCAATGTTCTCCTTGATCTTAGCTATTCCCTTATCTCGCTTTTGGGCAGCAATGATTTGATCCGTAAGAGTAGGTTTCGCCACCAAGGTGGAAAGAAATCCTTGAGGAACAATGTGAAGGTTAAGCTTCCGAAATTCCTCATGGAGAAGCGGTTGACTTTGTTGTAACATCAGATTGTTACAATAAGATTTACGACTTAGCGCATCAGCCATGACGTTGGCTTTCCCTGGGGTGTAGGTTATTCCTAAGTCGAAATCTGTGATCAACTCGACCCAACGTCTTTGCCTGAGATTCAAATCCGGTTGGGTGAAGATGTACTTCAGACTTTGGTGATCAGTGAATATTTCGCAACGATTACCGAGGAGGTAATGTCGCCAGGTCTTAAGTGCATAGACTACGGCTGCAAGCTCTAGATCATGAGTAGGATAATTTTCCTCATGTGGGTGCAATTGCCGTGAAGCGTAGGCAATTACGTGTCGATCTTGCATGAGGATGCAACCTAGTCCTTGTCGCGAGGTGTCGCAGTAGATAACAAAGTCCTTAGAGAAGTCTGGCGGTACCAGTACGGGAGCAGAAGTCAGGCGTCTTTTCAGTTCCTGAAAGCTGTGCTCACATTGTGGAGTCCACTCGAACTTCTTATCTTTCTTGAGGAGTTCGGTTAGAGGTTTAGCAACCTTGGAGAAGTTCTCGACAAAGCGACGACAATAGCTCGCTAAGCCCAGAAAGCTCCGAACTTGCTTGACCGATTCAGGTGGAGTCCAATTAAGGACGGCTTGAACTCGCTCAGGGTTAACAGCAATACCTTTACCAGATATTACATGACCCAGATAGGTCACTTCTGACAACCAGAATTCACATTTAGAAAATTTGGCATAAAGGCGATGCTCTCGAAGTTTCTGCAACACTAGCCTTAGATGTTCGG
>NW_021200831.1:0-2203 GCF_002162155.2 Triticum dicoccoides
AGTTTTTCTATTATAGTTGGATCTTATGATGTTTCTCCCCCTCTACTCTCTTGTAATGGATTGAGTTTTCCCTTTGAAGTTATCTTATCAGATTGAGTCTTTAAGGATTTGAGAACACTTGATGTATGTATTGCATGTGCTTATCTATGGTGACAATGGGATATTCACGTGATCTACTTGATGTATGTTTTGGTGATCAACTTGCGGGTTCAGTGACCTTGTGAACTTATGCATAGGGGTTGGCACACGTTTTCGTCTTGACTCACCGGTAGAAACTTTGGGGCACTCTGTGAAGTCCTTTTTGTTGGTTTAATAGATGAATCTGAGATTGTGTGATGCATATCGTATAATCATACCCATGGATACTTGTGGTGACATTGGGGTATCTAGGTGACATTAGGGTTTTGGTTGATTTGTGTCTGAAGGTGTTATTTTACTACAAACTCTAGGGCTGTTTGTGACACTTATAGGAATAGCCCAATGGATTGATCGGAAAGAATAACTGTGAGGGGGTTTCGTACCCTACAATAATCTCTTCGTTTGTTCTCCTCTATTAGTGACTTTGGAATGACTCTTCGGTGCATGTTAGGGGATAGTTATATGATCTAATTATGTCATTGTTGTTGAGAGAACTTGCACTAGTGAAAGTATGAACCCTAGGCCTTGTTTCCTACCATTGCAATACCGTTTTTGCATGATACGTCTCCAACGTATCTATAATTTTTGATTGTTCCATGCTGTTATATTACCCGTTTTGGATATTTATGGGCTTTACTTTACACTTTTATATCATTTTTGGGACTAACCTACTAACCGGAGGGCCAGCCCGAATTGATGTTTTTTTCCTATTTCAGTGTTTCGAAGAAAAGGAATATCAAACGGAGTCCAAACGGAATGAAACCTTCGGGGCCGATCTTTTAGGAACAAACGCAATCCAGGAGACTTGGAGTGGACATCAAGCTGCAGTCGAGGCGGCCACGAGGGTGCCTGATGCGCCCCCTGGGGGTGGGCGCGCCCCCCACCCTCGTGGGCCCCTCATTGCTCCACCGACGTACCTCCTTCGCCTATATATACTCCAGTACCCTGAAAACATCGAGGAGCACCACGAAAACCTAATTCCACTGCCGCAACCATCTGTATCCGCGAGATCCCATCTTGGAGCCTTCATCGGCGCTCCGCCGGAGGGGTAATCTACCATGGAGGGCCTCTACATCATCTCCAAGGCCCCTCCGATGAGTTGTGAGTAGTTTACCACAGACCTTCGGGTCCATAGTTATTAGCTAGATGGCTTCTTCTCTCTCTTTCAATCTCAATACAAAGTTCTCCTCGATCTTCTTGGAGATCTATTCGATGTAACTCTTTTTGCGGTGTGTTTGTCGAGATCCGATGAATTGTGGGTTTATGATCAAGTTTATCTATGAGAAATATTTGAATCTCCTCTGAATTATTTTATGTATGATTTGTTATCTTTGCAAGTCACTTCGAATTATCAGTTTGGTTTGGCCTACTAGATTGATCTTTCTTGCAATGGGAGAAGTGCTTAGTTTTGGGTTCAATCCTGCGGTGTCCTTTCCCAGTGATAGCAGGGGCAGCAAGGCACGTATTGTATTGTTGCCATCGAGGATAAAAAATGGGGTTTATATCATATTG
Organism: Triticum dicoccoides; assembly: GCF_002162155.2. Classification (NCBI taxonomy): domain Eukaryota; kingdom Viridiplantae; phylum Streptophyta; class Magnoliopsida; order Poales; family Poaceae; genus Triticum; species Triticum dicoccoides. The sequence goes on from NW_021200831.1 coordinate 1,651, forward strand.
CATGAGTTTATCCCTCTACATAAGGTCATCTTTCTTAATGTGTTACTCTGTTCTTCATGAACTTAGTACTCTAGATGCAGGCAGGAGTCGGTCGATGTATGGAGTAATAGTAGTAGATGCAGGCAGGAGTCGGTCTACTTGTCACGGGCGTGATGCCTATATACATGATCATGCCTAGATATTCTCATAACTATGCACTTTTTTGTCAATTGCTTGACAGTAATTTGTTCACCCATCGTAATACTTATGCTATCTTGAGAGAAGCCACTAGTGAAACCTATGGCCCCCGGGTCTATCTTTTATCATATAAGTTCTCCATCTACTTTTATTTGCATCTTTTACTTTCCAATTAATATCATAAAAATACCAAAAATATTTATCTTATCTTATTAGCTCTATTAGATCTCACTTTCGCAAGTTACCGTGAAGGGATTGACAACCCCTTTATCGCGTTGGTTGCTAGGTTCTTGTTTGTTGTGTAGGTGCGTGGGACTTTTGAGGAGCCTCCTACTGGATTGATACCTTGGTTCTCAAAAACTGAGGGAAATACTTA
>NW_021200832.1:0-1064 GCF_002162155.2 Triticum dicoccoides
GTGCCTTTATGTGCCGGTCAGCAACACTCACAGTTTTTGTCGATTCTGCCCCGTTTCATGGCCTATTACTCACTGTTTTGAGGTCTCGGAGTGATTTCCACGATTAAGGAACCCCAGGGTGCGTTTAAGTGTCGGTCATCAGCACTCACTATTTTGGCCGATTCTGGTCCGTTTCGTGTACTATTACTCAATGTTTTGGGGTCCCAGAGCGATTTCCAGGATTGACGATCCCCGGGATGCGTTTACGTGTCCGTCGTCAACACTCAAAGTTTTGACCAATTCTGACCCGTTTCGTGGACTATTACTCGTCGTTTTGGTGTACCGAAGCGATTTCCATAGTTGTTGAACCCCGAGGTGCGCTTACGTGTCGGTCATCAACACTCGCAGTTTTGGCCAATTCTGGCCTATTTCATGGCCTATTACTCACTGTTTTGGGGTCCTAAAGAGATTTCCATGGTTGTCGAACCCCAAGATGTGCTTACGTGTTGGTCGTTAAGAATCGCAGTCTGGGCCGATTTTGGCCCATTTCTTGGACTATTACTCAGTTTTGGGTTCCCGAAGTGATTTCCATGATTGACGAACCCCTGGGTGCGTTTACGTGTTGGTCATCAGCACTCACTATTTTGGCCGATTCTGGTCTGTTTCGTGCACTATTACTCACCGTTTTGGGGACCCAGAGCGATTTCCACGATTGACGATCCCCAGGTTGAGTTTATGTGTCCGTCGTCAACACTCAAAGTTTTGGCCAATTCTGACCCGTTTAGTGGACTATTACTCACCGTTTTGGTGTCCCGAAGTGATTTCCATAGTTGTTGAATCCCAAGGTGCGCTTACGTGTCGGTCATCAACACTCGCAGTTTTGGCCGATTCTGGGCTCTTTCATGGACTATTACTCACCGTTTTGGGGTCCCGAAGTGAGTTCCATGGTTGTCGGACCCCATGGTGTGCTTATGTGTTGGTCGTCAAGACTCGCAGTCTGGGCCGATTCTAGCCTGTTTCGTGGACTATTACTCACTGTCTTGTGGTCCCGGAGTGATTTCCACGATTAACGAACTTAACCCCGG
>NW_021200833.1:0-1807 GCF_002162155.2 Triticum dicoccoides
GATTTATTTGAATTTTTCTAGTATTTGTTTTGAATTTTTTTCTGACCGGGAGCAGCTGAGCCCGGGCTCCAAGATGAATTATGGCTCATGAATGTAGCTAGTCAAGTGTTTGGAGTTTACATTAAAAAAAATTAGGGCTCGTTTGGATTGTGCCTACATACACCAGCCCTACCAAACCGTGTGCGTACCAAAATTATCGGCAAACAAATTCAACGCGAGGGAAATCCACGGTCATAAAAACTCGAGGGTCAACCAAAACTTCGGCTCAGTTTGAAAAATTGGGGTCAGGTAAACACATGCTCATAGTGCTATGTTTGTTTACTGAGTGGTGCAATACTAACACAATATACGTAGCTTGCGCATGATATTGTATGCCGGCCCGTACGCATCCCATGTTTGGAACACCATGCATACATCTTTAAATGGAACAACCTAGTATATTATCTCTGGTCCGTAATATCAATCCCGGATGATATCCCAGAGTCATAAAACTTAAGAAATATTTGATAAAAGTATAACATACTTGATCTCAGACATTTAAACAATAGACTAATCTGTAGTGTGTTTTTCTATTAATCCATCTCTTACATACAAATTGTAAGTTATCTAAGTTTTTTCCTAAGTCAATGTTTTTTTTCCCTCTGTCGTCGAAAAGTGCACATATATAAATTTTAAGAAAGATTGTAGAGTGGAGTAGAAAATGAATTGGGAAGGTGCAAGCCACCATCTCTCTCATCTTTAACTACCCCACCTCCAATGAGATAGTGCGTGTAGAAAGTGAGGAGATCATTAGTTAAATGTTATTGGTCTTGATTCATGTGTGATGAAAGAGAAACATTTTTTTCTACTTGAAAGTGCATTGAGAAGATAGAAGGAGGGAGGGCAGTGATTCGTGCTTAGGCCCATCTGCACCGCGGTGAAGACAAATTCAAAACAAATACTAGAAAAGTTCGAAAAAAATCCCAAAAAATGCCCAATGGATAATTTGGTGTCTGGGATGCACTCCAAATTTAGAACATTTGGACCTTTGAGTAGCTCTGGCAAAAAAGACAAATTTGGGGTCTGTAATTTTTTTTATTTTCATGTACTATTCTAATCCAATTTGCCTTTTTTAGCTACTCGTATGTCCAAATGATCTGAAATTTGGAGCCCATCTCATGCACCAAATTATCTACCTCGAATTTTATTTGGAAGTTTTGAATTTATTTGAATTTTTTGTGAATTGTTTCTTGACCGAGTGCTCAGAAATGAATATTCATAGAAGTATACTCTTTTGTGGACCAATTTTGATTGCTAAACTTACACTTATTTAAGGATGGAGAGAGTAAGTTTGATCAAGTGTGTTCAAAAATAATCAATACAATAAAGCCGGCGTGAAAAATATTTTCCTCGTGTACTTTTCAATATTGTAGTTATTAATATATATTTATTTTAAAATTTGTTCAAACTTAGAAAACTTTGATTTAGGACAAAAATTATAACACCTTAGAGCATCTCCAATATAAGATGCAAATATGGAGATGTAAAAATTTACATCTTCAAAATGTACTTTTTGCATATCCAAAAAAGGACCAACTCCAACGGATGATGCAAAACATAGATGTAAAAGTGCAACCGAATAGGTCATGTAAACTGGAGATGCAAAACCGGTCAGCAGCCGTGCGGCCGCTATAGCTGCTGTTGAGGTGCTGTACAGCCATTGTACAGCCGCACTAATTGAAATAAACATTAGATAATAAACTTAAAAATTGCACATGTCTACAATATACAATTATTACATAGTTCATCAAATCCACAAGATTAAATG
>NW_021200834.1:0-1807 GCF_002162155.2 Triticum dicoccoides
GATTTATTTGAATTTTTCTAGTATTTGTTTTGAATTTTTTTCTGACCGGGAGCAGCTGAGCCCGGGCTCCAAGATGAATTATGGCTCATGAATGTAGCTAGTCAAGTGTTTGGAGTTTACATTAAAAAAAATTAGGGCTCGTTTGGATTGTGCCTACATACACCAGCCCTACCAAACCGTGTGCGTACCAAAATTATCGGCAAACAAATTCAACGCGAGGGAAATCCACGGTCATAAAAACTCGAGGGTCAACCAAAACTTCGGCTCAGTTTGAAAAATTGGGGTCAGGTAAACACATGCTCATAGTGCTATGTTTGTTTACTGAGTGGTGCAATACTAACACAATATACGTAGCTTGCGCATGATATTGTATGCCGGCCCGTACGCATCCCATGTTTGGAACACCATGCATACATCTTTAAATGGAACAACCTAGTATATTATCTCTGGTCCGTAATATCAATCCCGGATGATATCCCAGAGTCATAAAACTTAAGAAATATTTGATAAAAGTATAACATACTTGATCTCAGACATTTAAACAATAGACTAATCTGTAGTGTGTTTTTCTATTAATCCATCTCTTACATACAAATTGTAAGGCATCTAAGTTTTTTCCTAAGTCAATGTTTTTTTTCCCTCTGTCGTCAAAAAGTGCACATATATAAATTTTAAGAAAGATTGTAGAGTGGAGTAGAAAATGAATTGGGAAGGTGCAAGCCACCATCTCTCTCATCTTTAACTACCCCACCTCCAATGAGATAGTGCGTGTAGAAAGTGAGGAGATCATTAGTTAAATGTTATTGGTCTTGATTCATGTGTGATGAAAGAGAAACATTTTTTTCTACTTGAAAGTGCATTGAGAAGATAGAAGGAGGGAGGGCAGTGATTCGTGCTTAGGCCCATCTGCACCGCGGTGAAGACAAATTCAAAACAAATACTAGAAAAGTTCAAAAAAAATCCCAAAAAATGCCCAATGGATAATTTGGTGTCTGGGATGCACTCCAAATTTAGAACATTTGGACCTTTGAGTAGCTCTGGCAAAAAAGACAAATTTGGGGTCTGTAATTTTTTTTATTTTCATGTACTATTCTAATCCAATTTGCCTTTTTTAGCTACTCGTATGTCCAAATGATCTGAAATTTGGAGCCCATCTCATGCACCAAATTATCTACCTCGAATTTTATTTGGAAGTTTTGAATTTATTTGAATTTTTTGTGAATTGTTTCTTGACCGAGTGCTCAGAAATGAATATTCATAGAAGTATACTCTTTTGTGGACCAATTTTGATTGCTAAACTTACACTTATTTAAGGATGGAGAGAGTAAGTTTGATCAAGTGTGTTCAAAAATAATCAATACAATAAAGCCGGCGTGAAAAATATTTTCCTCGTGTACTTTTCAATATTGTAGTTATTAATATATATTTATTTTAAAATTTGTTCAAACTTAGAAAACTTTGATTTAGGACAAAAATTATAACACCTTAGAGCATCTCCAATATAAGATGCAAATATGGAGATGTAAAAATTTACATCTTCAAAATGTACTTTTTGCATATCCAAAAAAGGACCAACTCCAACGGATGATGCAAAACATAGATGTAAAAGTGCAACCGAATAGGTCATGTAAACTGGAGATGCAAAACCGGTCAGCAGCCGTGCGGCCGCTATAGCTGCTGTTGAGGTGCTGTACAGCCATTGTACAGCCGCACTAATTGAAATAAACATTAGATAATAAACTTAAAAATTGCACATGTCTACAATATACAATTATTACATAGTTCATCAAATCCACAAGATTAAATG
>NW_021200835.1:0-494 GCF_002162155.2 Triticum dicoccoides
TTTCTTAAGCATATTATGTCATTTTAGAGCTAGTTAAGCATATTAACTAATTTTAGAGGAAAAGATTCAAAGTATAGGTCATTTTGAAGCTAGCTAAGCATATTAAGTCATTTTGGAGGGAAAAATGCTAAGTATAGGTCATTTTAGAGCTATCCTAGGTTAAATAGGTCATTTTGGAGCTAATTAAGCTTATTATGTAATTTTTGAGCTAGCTAAGCATATTAAGTCATTTTGGAGGAAAAAATGCTAACTATAGGTCATTTTAGAGCTAGCCTAGGTTGAATAGGTCATTTTGAAGCTAAGTAAGGTTATTATGTCATTTCGGAGCTAGCTAAGCATATGAAGTCATTTATGACCTAAAATATGTCATTTCTTAAGCATGCTATATCATTTTAGAGCTAGCTAAGCATATTAAGTCATTTTGGAGGAAAAGATGCGAAGTATAGGTCATTTTAGAGCTATCCTAGGTTAAATATGACATTTTTAAGCTAGCT
>NW_021200836.1:0-888 GCF_002162155.2 Triticum dicoccoides
CGGGCCAGAATCGGCCAAAACTGTGAGTGTTGATGACCGACACATAAGCACACCCTAGGGTTGGTTATACTGGAAATCACTCAGGGACACCAAAACAGTGAGTAATAGTCCATGAAACGGGCCAGAATCGGCCAAAACTGTGAGTGTTGATGACCGACACATAAGCGCAACTTGGTGTTCAACAACTATGGAAATCGCTCTGAGACCCCAAAATGGTGAGTAATAGTCCAAGAAATGGGCCAGAATCGGCCAAATCTGCGATTGTTGATGACCGACACGTAAGCGCACCTTGGGGTTCAACAACCATGGAAATAGCTTCTGGACCCCAAAACAGTGTGCAGTAGTCCACGAAACGGGCCAGATCGACAAAAACCCCGAGTGTTGATGACCGACACGTAAACGCGCCCGGGGTTCGTTAACCATGGAAATCGCTTCGGGACCCCAAAACTGTGAGTAATAGTCCATGAAACAGGCCAGAACCGGCCAAAACTGTGAGTGTTCACGACCAACATATAAGCACAACTTGGGGTTCAACAACTATGGAAATCGCTTCGGGACCCCGAAACGGTGAGTAATAGTCCAAGAAACGGGCCAGAATCGGCCAAAACTGTCAGTGTTAATGACCGACACATAAGCGCACCTTGGGGTTCAACAACAATGGAAATCACTTTGGGACCCCAAAACGGTGAGTAATAGTCCAAGAAACGGGCCAGAATCGGCCAAAACTGTGAGTGTTAATGACCGAAACATAAGCGCACCTTAGGGTTCAAAAACTATGGAAATCACTTCGGGACCCCAAAACGGTGAGTAACAGTCCAAGAAACGGGCCAGAATCGGCAAAAACTGCGAGTGTTGATGACTGACACGTAAATGCACCCCAGGGTTCGT
>NW_021200836.1:4454-5608 GCF_002162155.2 Triticum dicoccoides
GAGTAACAGTCCAAGAAATGGGCCAGAATCGGCAAAAACTGCGAGTGTTGATGACTGACACGTAAATGCACCCCAGGGTTCGTTAATCGTGGAAATCACTTCGGGACCCCAAAACAGTGAGTAATAGTCCATGAAACGGGCCAGAATCGGCCAAAATTGTGAGTGTTGATGACCGACACATAAGCGCACCTTGGGGTTCAACAACTATGGAAATCGCTTCGGGACCCCAAAACGGTGAGTAATAGTCCATGAAACGGGCCAGAATCGGCCAAAACTGTGAGTGTTGATGACTGACACATAAGCGCAACTTGGTGTTCAACAACTATGGAAATCGCTCTGAGACCCCAAAACGGTGTGTAGTAGTCCAAGAAATGGGCCAGAATCGGCCGAATCTGCGATTGTTGATGACCGACACGTAAGCGCACCTTGGGGCTCAACAACCATGGAAATTGCTTCGGGACCCCAAAACAGTGTGCATTAGTCCACGAAACGGGCCAGATCGACAAAAACCGCGAGTGTTGATGACCGACACGTAAACGCGCCCGGGGTTCGTTAACCATGGAAATCGCTTCGGGACCCCAAAACTGTGAGTAATAGTCCATGATACAGGCCAAAACCTGCCAAAACTGTGAGTGTTCACGACCGACATATAAGCACAACTTGGGGTTCAACAACTATGGAAATCGCTTCGGGACCCCGAAACGGTGAGTAATAGTCCAAGAAACGGGCCAGAATCGGCCAAAACTGTCAGTGTTAATGACCGACGCATAAGCGCACCTTGGGGTTCAAAAAAATGGAAATCGCTTTGGGACCCCAAAACGGTGAGTAATAGTCCAAGAAACGGGCCAGAATCGGGCAAAACTGTGAGTGTTGATGACCGACACGTAAACACACCCAGGGTTCGTTAATCGTGGAAATCACTCCGGGACCCCAAAACAGTGAGTAACACTCCACGAAACGGGCAAGAATCGGTCAAAACTGTGAGTGTTGATGACCGAGACATAAGCGCACCTTGGGGTTCAACAACTATGGAAATTGCTTTGGGACCCAAAAACGGTGAGTAATAGTCCAAGAAACGGGCCAGAATCGGCCAAAACTGTGAGTGTTAATGACCGAAACATAAGCGCACCTTAGGGTTCAACAACTATGGAAAT
>NW_021200836.1:8578-9394 GCF_002162155.2 Triticum dicoccoides
TTCGGGACCCAAAAACGGTGAGTAATAGTCCAAGAAACGGGCCAGAATCGGCCAAAACTATGAGTGTTGATGACCGACACATAAGCGCATGTTGGGGTTCAACAACTGTGGAAATCACTTCGGGACCCCAAAACAGTGAGTAATAGCCCACGAAACGGGCCAGAATCGGCCAAAACTGTGAGTGTTGATGACCGACACATAAGCGTAACTTGGGGTTCAACAACTATGGAAATCGCTCTAAGACCCCAAAACGGTGAGTAATAGTCCAAGAAATGGGCAAAAATCGGCCAAAACTGCGATTGTTGATGACCGACACGTAAGCGCACCTTGGGGTTCAACAACCATGGATATCGCTTCAGAACCCCAAAACGGTGAGTAATAGTCCATGAAACAGGTCAGATCGAAAAACCCCGCGAGTGTTGATGACTGACACGTAAACGCGCCCGGAGTTCGTTAACCGTGGAAATCGCTTTGGGACCCCAAAACAGTGAGTAATAGTCCATGAAACGGGCCAGAATTGGCCAAAACTATGAGTCTTCGGGACCGACACATAAGCCAACTTGGGGTTCAACAACTATGGAAATCGCTTCGGGCCCCAAAACGGTGAGTAATAGTCCAAGAAACGGGCCAGAGTCGGCCAAAAATATGAGTGTTAATGACCGACACATAAGCACACCTTGGGGTTCAACAACAATGGAAATAACTCCGGGACCCCAAAATAGTGAGTAATAGTCCACGAAACGGACCAGAATCGGCCAAAACTATGAGTGCTGATGACCGACACATAATCGCACCTTGGGGTTAAACAACTATGGA
>NW_021200836.1:10265-10995 GCF_002162155.2 Triticum dicoccoides
CACGTTGGGGTTCATAAACTACGGAAATCGCTTCGAGACCCCAAAACAGTGAGTAATAGTCCATGAAACGGTCCAGAATCGGCCAAAACTGTGAGTGTTGATGACCGACACATAAGCGCAACTTGGGGTTCAACAACTATGGAAACCGATCTATGACCCCAAAACGGTGAGTAATAGTCCAAGAAATGGGCCAGAATCGGCCAAAACTGCGATTGTTGATGACCGACACGCAAGCGCACCTTGGGGTTCAACAACCATGGAAATCGCTTCGGGACCCCTAAATGGTGAGTACTAGTCCACAAAACGGGTCAGATCGACAAAAACCACGAGTGTTGATGACCGACACGTAAACGTGCCCGGGGTCATTAACCATGGAAATCACTTCGGGACCCCGAAACAGTGAGTAATAGTCCATGAAATGGGCCAGAATCGGCCAAAACTGTGAGTGTTAATGACCAAAACATAAGCGCACCTTAGGGTTCAACAACTATGGAAATCGCTTCGGGACCCCAAAACGGTGAGTAATAGTCCAAGAAACGGGCCAGAATCGGCAAAAACTGTGAGTGTTGATGACTGACACGTAAACGCACCACAGGGTTCGTTAATCGTGGAAATCACTCCGGGACCCCAAAACAGTGAGAATTGTCCACGAAACGGGCCAGAATTGGCCAAAACTGTGAGTGTTGATGACCGACACATAAGCGCACCTTGGGGTTCAACAACTATGGAA
>NW_021200837.1:0-2145 GCF_002162155.2 Triticum dicoccoides
AAGCCAAGCAATTGTTTCATACTTTAATCTTCTCAAACTTTTTCAACTTCCACACAATACATGAGTGTGAGCAATGGACATAGCACTACATGTGGAATAGAATGGTGGTTGTGGAGAAAACAAAAAGGAGAAGATAGTCTCACATCAACTAGGCGTATCAACAGGCTATGGAGATGCCCATTAATAGACATGAATGTGAGTGAGTAGGGATTGCCATGCAACGGATGAACTAGGGCTATAAGTATATGAAAGCTCAAATAGAAACTAAGTGGGTGTGCATCCAACTTGCTAAGACCTAGGGCATTTTGAGGAAGCCCATCATTGGAATATACAAGCCAAGTTCTTCAATGTAAAATTCCTAGTAGTATATGAAAGTGACAACATATGATACTCTCTATCATGAAGATCATGGTGCTACTTTGAAGCACAAGTGTGAAAAGGATAGTAACATTGTCCCTTCTCTCATTTTTTTTATTTTGGTGGGCTTCTTTGGCCTCTTTTTTTGGGGCTTCTTTGGCCTCTTTTATTTTTTTATGAAGTCCGAAGTCTCATCCCGACTTGTGGGGGAATCATAGTCTTCATCATCCTTTCCTCACTTGGGACAATGCTCTAATATGAATATCATCACACTTTTATTTACTTACAACTCAAGAGTTACAACTCAATACTTAGAACAAAATATGACTCTATGTAGATGCCTCCGGCAGTGTACCGGGATATGCAATGAATCAAGAGTGACATGTATGAATGAATCATCAAGGTGGCTTTGCCACAAATACAATGTCAACTACATGATCATGCAAAAGCAATATGACATGATGGAGCGTGTCATAATAAACGAAACGGTGAAAAGTTGCATGGCAATATATCTCAGAATGGCTATGGAAATGCCATAATATGTAGGTATGGTGGCTGTTTTGAGGAAGGTAAATGGTGGGTGGATAGTACCGGCGAAAGTTGCGCGGCACAAGAGAGGCTAGCAATAGTGGAAGGGTGAGATTGCGTATAATCGTGGACTCAACATTAGTCATAAAGAATTCATATACTTATTGCAAAAATCTACAAGTTATTGAAACAAAGTACTACGCACATGCTCCTAGGGGGATAGATTGGTAGGAAACTATCATCGCTCGTCCCCGACCGCCACTCATAAGGAAGACAATCAAAAAATAAATCATGCTCCAACTTCATCACCTAACGGTTCACCATACGTGCACGTTACGGGAATCACAAACTTCAACACAAGTATTCGTAAAATTCGCAATTACTCCACTAGCATGTCTCTAATATTACCACCTTTATATCTCGAAACAATTATCAAGCATCAAGTTGATCATAGTATTCAATTCACTTCCTATGATAGTTTTTATTATACCCAACTTGGATGCCCATCATTCTTGGACCAATTTTATAACCATAGCAAATACCATGCTGTTCTAAAAGACTCTTAAAATAATATAAGTGAAGCATGAGAGATCAATAATTTCTTGAAAATAAAACCACCACCGTGCTCTAAAAAGATATAAGTGAAGCACTAGAGCAAAATTGTCTAGCTCAAAATATATAAGTGAAGCACATAGAGTATTGTAATAAACTCCGAATCATGTGTGTCTCTCCCAAAAGGTGTGTACAACAAGGATGATTGTGGTAAACTAAAAAGCAAAGACTCATATCATACAAGACTCTCCAAGCAAAACACATATCATGTGGTAAATAAAAATATAGCTCCAAGTAAAGTTACTGATAGACGAAGACAAAAGAGGGGATGCCTTCCGGGGCATCCCCAAGCTTAGGCATTTGGTTGTCCTTGAATTATCTTGGGGTTCCATGCGCATCCCCAAGCTTAGGCTCTTGCCACTCCTTATTCCATAGTCCATTAAATCTTCACCCAAAACTTGAAAACTACACAACACAAAACTCAACATGAAATCTCATGAGCTCCATTAGTGCAAGAAAGAAAAACCACCACTTAAGGTACTTTAATTAACTCATTCTTTATTTATATTGGTGTTAAAACTACTGTATTCTAACTTCTGTATGGTTCATAGCCCTTGATACTAGGCATAGATTCAATAAAATAAGCAAACAACACACGAAAAACAGAATCTGTCAAAAACAGAACAGTCTGTAGCAATCTGTAACTTT
>NW_021200838.1:0-1261 GCF_002162155.2 Triticum dicoccoides
AACACCAGAAACTAGTTGCAACTCCTGGACAGAGATCATGTTGATTAATAAGTCGAGAGGGGTCGAGTTACCGGAACCCAATGTGTGGTAGTAACTGGTCATGGATCACAAACACAGAACTCAGTTCCTGAGGACGGCTGCAATGAGACAACCCACCATGTACTCCTACATGGCCTCTCACCGCTACCTTTACCAAATCGTGTTCACACACTTAGCTCACACACAGTAGGACATGTTCACACGCCTCTGATTCATCCCCGATGAATCAGACCTGACTCAACTCTAAGCAGTAGCAGGCATGACAAACAATCATGAATGAGTAGGCACAACAGGGCTCAAACAACTCCTACTCATGCTAGTGGGTTTCATCTATTTACTGTGGCAATGACAGGTCATGCAGAGGATAAAGGGGTTCAGCTACCGCAGCAAGTAACAAATATGTCGTTGTTGTCCTAATGCAGTAAAAGAGAGCAGGAGCGAGAGAGTGGGATTTTATCGGAATGAACAAGGGGGTTTTGCTTGCCTGGCACTTCTGAAGATAACATTGAGTCTTCATCAGTGTCAACGATCACATCATCGGTATCACGTCTAACGAGAGGGGACGAATACTGGCAACACAGAAGGGAACACAATCAATGCAATGCGCAATATGATGCATGATCATGACATAGCAAAAATGAATGTGTTTTGAGCTAATGCAACTAAAACCAGATTAAATGAAGTTGGTTTGAATCCAAGATTCAAATTCAAACTCCATATGTGATTATTCAAATGCCATTTAATTCATTTGTCCTAAACAGTAGTGATAAGTTGTTCTAACATGCATGAAAATGGTACAGATGGATTCCTTGAATTTTTCTGATAATTTTTCATATATAAATTATTTAATTTGGAGTTACGGTTAATTTTCTATGATTTTTAGAAGTTTTAGCTATTTTCTGGATTTTCTGATTTATTTTAAATCCAGAAAATCATTTAATGCGTCAGCATGACATCACCTTGACGTCATCAGGTCAACAGGGCAGGTTCAGGTCAAACCTGACCAGTGGGGTCCACTGGTCAGTGACTGGGGCTGATTAGTGTCGCTGACATGTGGGCCCAGTCAACAGCCACGTCAGCTTAGTCAAAGCTGACGCGTGGGGCCACTAGGATTAGTTAAAAACTAAACAGAAACTAATCTAGGATTAATTAGCAGGTGGGGCCCTGCTGTCAGTGTCACAGGGTTAATTAGCAGGGTCAAATCCCGGGTCAGTGGGGTCAA
>NW_021200839.1:0-1013 GCF_002162155.2 Triticum dicoccoides
CTCCAAAATGACTTAATATGCTTAGCTAGCATAAAAATGACCTATTTAACCTAGGATAGCTCTAAAATGACCTATACTTAGCATCTTTTCCTCAAAAAAGACTTAATATGCTTAGCTAGCTCTAAAATGATATAGTATGCTTAAGAAATGACATATTTTAGGTCCTAAATGACTTCATATGCTTAGCTAGCTCCAAAATGACATAATAACCTTACTTAGCTTCAAAATGACCTATTCAACCCAGGCTAGCTCTAAAATGACCTATACTTGGCATTTTTTCCTCCAAAATGACTTAATATGCTTAGCTAGCTCAAAAATTACATAATAAGCTTAATTAGCTCGAAAATGACCTATTTAACCTAGGATAGCTCTAAAATGACCTATATTTAGAATTTTTTCCTTCAAAATGACTTAATATGCTTAGCTAGCTTAAAAATGACCTATACTTAGAATCTTTTCCTCCAAAATTAGTTAATATGCTTAACTAGCTCTAAAATGACATAATATGCTTAAGAAATGACATAGTTTAGCTCCTAAGTGACTTCACATGCTTAGCTAGCTCCAAAATGACATAATAAGCTTTATTAGCTCCAAAATGACATATTTCACCCAGGATAGCTCTAAAATGACTTATACTTAGCATTTTTCCTCCAAAATGACTTAATATGCTTAGCTAGCATAAAAATGACCTATTTAACCTAGGATAGCTCTAAAATGACCTATACTTAGCATCTTTTCCTCAAAAAAGACTTAATATGCTTAGCTAGCTCTAAAATGATATAGTATGCTTAAGAAATGACATATTTTAGGTCCTAAATGACTTCATATGCTTAGCTAGCTCCAAAATGACATAATAACCTTACTTAGCTTCAAAATGACCTATTCAACCCAGGCTAGCTCTAAAATGACCTATACTTAGCATTTTTTCCTCCAAAATGACTTAATATGCTTAGCTAGCTCAAAATTACATAATAAGCTTAATTAGCTCCAAAATGACCTATTTAACCTAGGAT
>NW_021200840.1:0-1599 GCF_002162155.2 Triticum dicoccoides
CACAACGTTCTTCTTCTTCCATGGCATCAACAGGGCACACAAGTGATATTATTTGTCGTCGTTGTAAGGGAGGAGGTCATTATGCGAGAGAATGCAAATCTCCGCGTGTGATGATTGCTACCGCGGATGGTGGATATGAGTCCGCTAGTGACTATGATGAGGAGACTTTGGCTCTTATTACACGTGAAGAACATGGTGGAGATGATTCTGATCATGAGACGCAATACATGGCTCCTGAAGACGCTGACAGGTATGAATGTTTAGTTGCTCAACGTGTTTTGAGTGTGCAGGTCACACAAGCTGAGCAAAATCAGAGGCACAATTTGTTCCATACCAAGGGAGTTGTGAAAGAACGTTCTGTGCGCGTCATCATAGACGGAGGGAGCTGCAACAACTTGGCTAGCATGGAGATGGTGGAGAAGCTTTCTCTCACCACAAGACCACATCCACATCCTTACTACATCCAATGGTTCAACAATAGCGGCAAGGTTAAGGTAACACGTACTGTTCGTGTGCATTTTAGTATCTCTACATATGCTGATTATGTTGATTGTGATGTGGTACCTATGCAAGCATGTTCCTTATTACTTGGTAGACCATGGCAATTTGATAAAAACTCGGTACACCATGGTAGAAACAATCAGTATACTCTTGTTCATAAGGATAAAAATATTACTTTGCTTCCTATGACTCCTGATTCTATTTTGAAAGATGATATTAATAGAGCTAATAAAGCAAAACAAGAGAAGAATAAGAGTGAAAATCAGATTGTGGCAAAAGAATTTGAGCAACAAATCAAGCCTAACAATAAACCATCTAGTGTTGCTTCTAAAATTAAATTGAAAAGTGCATGTTTATTTGCCACCAAATCTGATATTGATGAGCTAGATTTCAGCAAATCTGTTTGCTATGCTTTTGTGTGCAAAGAGGCATTATTTTCATTCGAGGACGTGCCTTCCTCTTTGCCTCCTGCTATCACTAACATTTTGCAGGAGTTCGCTGACGTCTTTCCACAAGACGTGCCACCGGGATTACCACCTATTCAAGGGATTGAGCATCAGATCGACTTAATTCCCGGTGCTTCACTGCCAAACCGTGCGCCATACCGTACCAATTTAGAGGAGACGAAGGAGATTATGCGTCAAGTACAAGAGCTTCTCGACAAAGGTTATATACGTGAATCCCTTAGTCCTTGTGTTGTTCCTATTATTCTAGTGCCGAAAAAGGATGGTACATCGCGTATGTGTGTTGATTGTAGAGGCATTAATAATATTACTATTCGTTATCGTCATCCTATTCCTAGGCTAGATGATATGCTTGATGAATTGAGTGGCTCTACAATATTCTCCAAAGTTGATTTGCATAGTGGATACCATCAAATTCGTATGAAATTGGGGGATGAATGGAAAACAGCATTTAAAACTAAGTTTGGATTATATGAGTGGTTAGTCATGCCTTTTGGGTTAACTAATGCGCCTAGTACTTTCATGAGACTAATGAACGAAGTTTTACGTGCTTTCATTGGACGATTTGTGGTAGTCTATTTTGATGATATACTGATTTATAGCAGATCTTTGGAAGAACATTTGGAACATTTAC
>NW_021200841.1:0-549 GCF_002162155.2 Triticum dicoccoides
TCTCCTTCTTTTTATTCTTCTTCCTTTTCGATATATAAAACTTTTCTTCCTTTTCCTTATTTTACGTTTTCCTCTACACTAACCTAAAATGCAGTAACCTTCTTTTTCCACTCCTTTTTTTTCTTCTAAATATGAACATATACGTAAATTTTCAAAAAATATGCACAAAAACATATACATAAATTTTACTATACATATACAATTGTTTTTACAAATATGCACATATATATGAACATATACATAAATTGACAAAAAATACATTTATGAAAAAATGATATGAACATGTACACACATATATACACATATACACACACATATACAAAAAATACATTTATGAAAAAATGCTATAAAATAAAAATGTAGGGCAGGGGCGGCGCGCGGCGTGGCGGCGTGCGGGGGCAGCAAAGGGCAGGGGCGGCGCGCGGCGGCAGCGAAGGGCAGGGGCGGCGGCGCGGTGGTAGCGCGCAGCGGCGACGGTGGCCAGTACAGGGGGAGCAGGGGAACGGGGCGGCGCTCACAGCGAGGTGGCGTCGGCGACGAGGAAGGCTC
>NW_021200842.1:0-2258 GCF_002162155.2 Triticum dicoccoides
AAATTCTCTCTATTGATCCGAGAATGTCTTGTGCCTACTGTCTTGCAGTTCTTTGCCACATGAATACCCCTTCGAATAAATCCTCGCACTTGTCGAGTATCCGCTCATCCCCAGTTGTTCATGTGTTTCACAAAAGTCTTCGAAATAATATTCGATCTTCCGAAAATCCTTGGGGCCTTTGGCTCTTGAAATTCTTGCTTGCTTGCATTATGGATAATCCCATAAGTCTCGTAGTCATATTGACATTCCTTGTCATTACCATTTTGAGTCTGTTGACTCAATATGTTTGCGAATACACGCAATCATCATTGATCCTTATAAATTACTTTTCTGGCTGAGCTGCCATTCTTTTACTGGAATTGGTTCTCGACCAACCCAATTGTCTTTGATTGTACCCTACGGCTATTCAACTTGTCCACCCCTAATCAGAGCATTGCTTCTGATCCCTTGATTTGGAAATCATAATTCCTTTGCATTTGACAATTGAGTTAGTCAGTTGTTTCTATAATCTGCTTCCTCTAGTTGAGTACCGATGCTCACGTCAGATCCCTTGTGGACCACCAGATCCTTTGTTGGATTTTATCTGACAACGCCCTTCATATTCAATAAACTTGTGAGCCTTTTCTCGGATACATAATGGCTTTGGTAAATTGTATCGTCTGCTTTCTCAACCATGCTCTGCCTTCGAGCTTGAGTTAATTACTTCTAAAAGATTCTGGTATAGGATTCTAAGATGCCCCGATGGGTTGAACCTATGCCCTCCTTAATATGTGTGAACTCGAAAGTTTTCACGAGTCGTACTCTTCTGGTATTTTGCCAGATAAAATTTTAACGCTATAACTTCATCGAAAGCGAGAAGTGAATGAAAGGGTATGCATTGGAGAAGTGGGAGTCGACCTTGAACTTTGTGTTCATGCCCATGGACGCGATGTATATCCTATCATGGAAGCTTCTTGTAACAATAACTATTTCCTTGATAACTAACATATGGTATCTGTGAATTGATCCCTTGCAACCATGGTTCCGACCATGATTGTTCTTCTTTGATCTCATTTCTCGGACAAGTTAAAACAATTGTCTCCTATGGATCAATACACCAGTCCAACCTTTACTTTGATCTTGTGTCGATATTACCCCCCTGGTATCTCGAGATTATCATGGAACTGCATAACTCCTTATGAGTTCTTCATCAAGTGCTACCTTCCCACTGATTCCAATTTTTCACGGGCTCTGAGTTAATAAACACTCAAAGACACCGATAACTGAACCGAGTCCGCTCTACGGTTCAATAACTCTTCTGTAAGCTTCTATAAGTACGAGTTTGTACCCGATCACGCCATTCCTAGCCTGTTTGGCTATATCATTGTCGTGATGATCTTAACTGTGCAACCCGGCCCTTATTCTCGGAGCACCAATTTGCGACGATAGCTAAGCTTACGTCAATTTTCCTCGTCATACCCTTTCACCTTAAACAACAAGCTTGAGTTCGAGTTTGTGTCGTAACTGTGGATCCAATAACCTCTTGCTTCACCATTCCCTTGGCTTGATGCCGTCGCCGAGCGATTGCATCTTCATGGAGCCTCTCGACAAAATTTGTCGTGATCATCATCAACATTTTAACTCCTTCCAGGATATCAATCAAATTCATGATGGGAAATACCATCCTTGCCCCTCGATGATCGTGTTATCATCAACCACATCCTTGTCTTCCCTCAACACAAACGTGTTCATGTTTTGGATTGAATCTTGAGTTCCTTGCTATCCAGCATTTGTTCTACTTCACCTTGAAGTATTACCATCTTTTATGTCAAGAAGGTTGTGAGAAGTGCTCCGCCTCTTAAAATCTCTTGATATGGTGATACTTCTCACCATCACCATTCCTTCTTGGCCCCAATGTTGATTCTAACCGGAATACTAGCAAGTGAACGGTGCTGCTTGGATTCTGTACTCCTAGCAACCCTATTGCTTTGAAGTTAATGGCCGACAGCTCATCCTCAGGCTATTGGTTATTGATTCACCATTCTGACATAGGTCGTGCAACCCAACCCATATTTCGGGTGCACTTTTCAACCAATGTTTAATTGTGTATGTGTTCCTCAAGCATACCCCATTATATTATTTGATCTGACAGCTGTTATCTCCTTGTTCACATAATTGTGGAAATCCATTTTTGGAAATCTCGATGAATTGTCGCTGAGTTCATCAGCCACCTCCTCACCCTCTCCTTGGTCTAATGATGAGTTTTTGTTTCGAAACTC
>NW_021200843.1:0-1260 GCF_002162155.2 Triticum dicoccoides
GGGCCGTCGGGAACCCAGGCCCACCTCTACCGGGATGGAGCCACCTGTCCTTTCAGCCCCCTCGTCAGAATCACTTGCGGGTACTCAATGAGCTGACCCGACTTTAGTCACCATCTGTATAGTATGTATGTATAGTATATACCCGTGATCACCTCCCAAGTGATCACGGCCCGATAGTATAGCAAGGCAGACTGACAAGAATGTAGGGCCAATGATGATAAACTAGCATCCTATACTAAGCATTTAGGATTGCAGGTACGGTATCAACAGATATAGCGACAATGTCAGGCTATGCATCAGAATAGGATTAACGAAAGCAGTAACATGCTACACTACTCTAATGCAAGCAGTATAGAGGAGAATAGGCGATATCTGGTGATCAAGGGGGGGGCTTGCCTGGTTGCTCTGGCAAGAAGGAGGGGTCGTCAACTCCGTAGTCGAACTGGTCAGCAGCAGCGTCGGTCTCGTAGTCTACCGGAGAGAAGAGGGGGAAGAAATAATGAATACAGAGCAAACAAGGCATCACAAAATATAACAAGGCAATACGCGGTGTTCGGTGTGCCCTAACGCGGTAGTAGGTGATACCGGTGAAGGGGGGAAAACATCCGTGAAAGTATTCCCGGTGTTTCGTGTTTTCGGGCAGAGGAGCTGGAGGGGGAAAGTTGCGGGTTCGATAGGTTAGAGGGGTGTGGCGGACGAACGGACTGCGTATCCGGAATCGTCTCGTCGTTCTGAGCAACTTTCATGTTGAAAATATTTTAATCCGAGTTACGGATTAAAAGATATGATTTTTTTAAAGATTTTATTAATTTCTGAAATTTAATTAATTATTTAATTTAATTCGAAAATTTGGATTTATGACATCAGCATGATGTCATGCTGTCATCACCAGTCAACAGGGGTTGACTGGGTGGGACCCACCTGTCATACACTGTTAGGTTAACTAGGGTTTAATTATCTGCTTAGGCTAATCTAATCAGGATTAATTAGTTTAGTTAATTAATTAGGTTAATTAAGCAAGATTAATTAAGTTAATTAATCCTTTAATTAATTAATTAATTTAATAATTTTATTTATTATTTATTTTTAATATATTATTATTAACTTTTTAATTCCTTTTTTTTATTAATCCGTTCTGGGGGTGGGGTCCCGCTGTCAATGGCCGAAAGGGGCCAAACGGGCGCTGGCAAACGGGTGCGGGCACCAGCCCGCTCGGTGGCTGGGGCGTGCGGGCGCCCGAGCGAAGGCCGGGCCTGGGCG
>NW_021200844.1:0-954 GCF_002162155.2 Triticum dicoccoides
CTCATTTCAAATTTAAATGAAATTTAAATATGATGCACAAATGGCTAGCTAGTCTAAGTCATACCAGACTAGGGATGTGACAACTCGCCCCCACTTGAAAGAATCTCGTCTCGAGATTCAGGGGTCGACGGAAAGAAAGCGGGGTACTCCAGTCGAAGACGATCTTCTCGCTCCCAAGTAGCTTCTCTCTCGGAATGATGAGACCACTGAACTTTGAGAAACTTGATGTTCTGACGTCGAGTGACACGCTCTGCTTGATCAAGAATGCGAACCGGGTACTCTCGGTATGTGAGGTTATCTTGGAGATCAAGCGTTTCGTGGTCCACTCCGCGGATAGGATCCGAGAAGCAACGCCTGAGTTGAGAGACGTGGAAGACATCATGAACTCGAGAAAGATGTGGGGGTAGTTCCAATTGGTAGGCAACCTCTCCTCGTTTAGTGAGAATACGAAAAGGACCAATGTAACGAGGAGCCAACTTGCCCTTGATACCGAAACGATGGGTACCCTTCAAAGGGGTAACCCAAAGGTAAGCTTGGTCGCCAATTTCATAAGTCATATCCTTATGATGACGATCGTACTGGCTCTTCTGACGAGACTGGGCTGTTTTCAAATTCTCACGAATGATGCGAACTTGCTCTTCTGCCTCCTGGATCATATCCGGTCCAAAGAATTGTCTTTCACCGGTTTCTGACCAGTTCAAAGGTGTTCGACATCTTCGTCCATAGAGAACCTCAAAAGGAGCTTTCTTGAGGCTGGATTGATAGCTATTGTTATAAGCAAACTCGGCAAAAGGAAGACATTTCTCCCAATCCATACCGAATGAGATAACGCAAGCTCTGAGCATGTCTTCGAGAATTTGATTGACCCGTTCCACCTGACCACTCGACTGAGGGTGGAAAGCGGTACTGAAGGAAAGATGGGTTCCCATGGCAGTTTGGAAACTCTCCCAGAAA
>NW_021200845.1:0-1636 GCF_002162155.2 Triticum dicoccoides
ACTAAACCATGTCCGATCATCACGTGAGATGGAGTAGTTTCAATGGTGAACATCACTATGTTGATCATATCTACTATATGATTCACGTTCGACCTTTCGGTCTCCGTGTTCCGAGGCCATATCTGTATATGCTAGGCTCGTCAA
The DNA here is from genome assembly GCF_002162155.2 of Triticum dicoccoides. Taxonomy (NCBI): domain Eukaryota; kingdom Viridiplantae; phylum Streptophyta; class Magnoliopsida; order Poales; family Poaceae; genus Triticum; species Triticum dicoccoides. Next base: position 145 of record NW_021200845.1, read on the forward strand.
GTATGACCTGAGTATTCCGCGTGTGCAACTGTTTTGCACCCGTTGTATTTGAACGTAGAGCCTATCACACCCGATCATCACGTGGTGTCTCAGCACGAAGAACTTTCGCAATGGTGCATACTCAGGGAGAACACTTCTTGATTATTAAGTGAGAGATCATCTTAAAATGCTACCGTCAATCAAAGCAAGATAAGATGCATAAAGGATAAACATCACATGCAATCAATATAAGTGATATGATATGGCCATCATCATCTTGTGCTTGTGATTTCCATCTTCGAAGCACCGTCGTGATCACCATCGTCACTGGCGCGACACCTTGATCTCCATCGTAGCATCGTTGTCGTTACGCCATCTATTGCTTCTACGACTATCGCTACCACTTAGTGATAAAGTAAAGCAATTACAGGGCGTTTGCATTTCATACAATAAAGCGACAACCATATGGCTCCTGCCAGTTGCCGATAACTTCGGTTACAAAACATGATCATCTCATACAATAAAATATAGCATCACGTCTTGACCATATCACATCACAACATGCCCTGCAAAAACAAGTTAGACGTCCTCTACTTTGTTGTTGCAAATTTTACGTGGCTGCTACGGGCTTAGCAAGAACCGTTCTTACCTACGCATCAAAACCACAACGATAGTTTGTCAAGTTGGTGTTGTTTTAACCTTCGCAAGGACCGGGCGTAGCCACACTCGGTTCAACTAAAGTGAGAGAGACAGACACCCGCCGGTCACCTTTAAGCAATGAGTGCTCGTAGCGGTGAAACCAGTCTCGCGTAAGCGTACGCGTAATGTCGGTCCGGGCCGCTTCATCTCACAATGCCGCTGAACCAAAGTATGACATGCTGGTAAGCAGTATGACTTATATTGCCCACAACTCACTTGTGTTCTACTCGTGCATATAACATCAACACATAAAACCTAGGTTCTGATGCCACTGTTGGGGAACGTAGTAATTTCAAAAAAATTCCTACGTACACGCAAGATCATGGTGATGGCATAGCAACGAGAGGGGAGAGTGTTGTCCACGTACCCTCGTAGACCGTAAGCGGAAGCGTTATGACAACGCGGTTGATGTAGTCGTACGTCTTCACGATCCGACCGATCCAAGCACCGAACGTACGGCACCTCCGAGTTCAGCACACGTTCAGCTCGTTGACGATCCCCGGGCTCCGATCCAGCAAAGCTTCGGGGATGAGTTCCATCAGCACGACGGCGTGGTGACGATGATGATGCTCTACCGGCGCAGGGCTTCGCCTAAACTCCGCGACGATATGACCGAGGTGGAATATGGTGGAGGGGGGCACCGCACACGGCTAAGGAACGATCCGTAGATCAACTTGTGTCTATGGGGTGCCCCCTGCCCCCGTATATAAAGGAGGGAGGGGGGAGGCCGGCCGGCCCTTGTTGGACGCGCCAGGAGGAGGAGTCCTCCTCCTAGTAGGAGTAGGACTCCTCCTTTCCTACTCCTACTAGGAGG
>NW_021200846.1:0-1073 GCF_002162155.2 Triticum dicoccoides
TAGTTGTGACGCCCCCGATTCAATCGTACACTAATCATGCACGCAAATGTGTACGATCAAGATCAGGGACTCACGGGAAGATATCACAACACAACTCTAAAACATAAATAAGTCATACAAGCATCATAATACAAGCCAGGGGCCTCGAGGGCTCGAATACAAGTGCTCGATCATAGACGAGTCAGCGGAAGCAACAATATCTGAGTACAGACATAAGTTAAACAAGTTTGCCTTAAGAAGGCTAGCACAAACTGGGATACAGATCGAAAGAGGCGCAGGCCTCCTGCCTGGGATCCTCCTAAACTACTCCAGGTCGTCGTCAGCGGGCTGCACGTAGTAGTAGGCACCTCCGGTGTAGTAGGGGTCGTCGTCGACGGTGGCGTCTGGCTCCTGGACTCCAGCATCTGGTTGCGACAACCAGAAAGAAAGGAAAGGGGGAAAAGGGGGGAGAAAGCAACCGTGAGTACTCATCCAAAGTACTCGCAAGCAAGGAACTATACTACATATGCATGGGTATATGTGTAAGGAGGCCATATCAGTGGACTGAACTGCAGAATGCCAGAATAAAGGGGGATAGCTAGTCTTATCGAAGACTACGCTTCTGGCAGCCTCCGTCTTGTAACATGTAGAAGAGAGTAGATCGAAGTCCTCCAAGTAGCATCTTCAAGTAGCATCTCCAAGTAGCATCGCATAGCCTAACCCTACCCGGCGATCCTCCTCTCGTCGCCCTGTAGAAAAGCGATCACCGGGTTGTCTGTGGAACTTGGAAGGGTGTGTTTTATTAAGTATCCGGTTCTAGTTGTCATAAGGTCAAGGTACAACTCCAAGTCGTCCTGTTACCGAAGATCACGGCTATTCGAATAGATTAACTTCCCTGCAGGGGTGCACCACATAACCCAACACGCTCGATCCCATTTGGCCGGACACACTTTCCTGGGTCATGCCCGGCCTCGGAAGATCAACACGTCGCAGCCCCACCTAGGCTCAACAGAGAGGCCAGCACGCCGGTCTAAACCTAAGCGCGCAGGGGTCTGGGCCCATCGCCCTGAGCACACCTGCACGTTGCGTACGCG
>NW_021200847.1:0-1325 GCF_002162155.2 Triticum dicoccoides
GGCAAAAGAATTTGAGCAACAAATGAAGCCTAATAATAAACCATCTAGTGTTGCTTCTGAAATTAAATTGAAAAGTGCATGTTTATTTGCCACCATATCTGATATTGATGAGCTAGATTTCAGCAAATCTGTTTGCTATGCTTTTGTGTGCAAAGAGGCATTATTTTCATTCGAGGACGTGCCTTCCTCTTTGCCTCCTGCTGTCACTAACATTTTGCAGGAGTTCGCTGACGTTTTTCCACAAGACGTGCCACCGGGATTACCGCCTATTCGAGGGATTGAGCATCAGATTGACTTAATTCCCGGTGCTTCACTGCCAAACCGTGCACCATACCGTACCAATCCAGAGGAGACGAAGGAGATTATGCGTCAAGTACAAGAGCTTCTCGACAAAGGTTATATACGCGAATCCCTTAGTCCTTGTGCTGTTCCTATTGTTCTAGTGCCGAAAAAGGATGGTACATCACGTATGTGTGTTGATTGTAGAGGCATTAATAATATTACTATTCGTTATTGTCATCCTATTCCTAGGCTAGATGATATGCTTGATGAATTGAGTGGCTCTACAATATTCTCCAAAGTTGATTTGCGTAGTTGCTACCATCAAATTCGTATGAAATTGGGAGATGAATGGAAAACAGCATTTAAAACTAAATTTGGATTATATGAGTGGTTAGTCATGCCTTTTGGGTTAACTAATGCACCTAGTACTTTCATGAGATTAATGAACGAAGTTTTACGTGCTTTCATTAGACGATTTGTGGTAGTTTACTTTGATGACATATTGATTTATAGCAGATCTTTGGAGGAACATTTGGAACATTTACGTGCTGTTTTTATTGCTCTACGTGATGCACGTTTGTTTGGTAACCTTGGGAAGTGCACCTTTTACACCGACCGAGTATCTTTTCTTGGCTATGTTGTTACTCCACAGGGAATTGAAGTTGATAAAGCCAAGATTGAAGCTATTGAGAGTTGGCTGCAGCCCAAAACGGTCACACAAGTGAGGAGTTTTCTTGGCCTCGCTGGATTCTATAGGCGTTTTGTGAGAGATTTCAGCACCATTGCTGCACCTCTCAATGAGCTTACAAAGAAAGATGTGCCTTTTCTTTGGGGTACCGCACAGGAAGAAGCCTTCACGGTATTGAAAGATAAGTTGACACATGCTCCTTTACTCCAACTTCCTGATTTTAATAAGACTTTTGAGCTTGAATGTGATGCTAGTGGAATTGGATTAGGAGGTGTGTTATTACAAGATGGCAAACCTGTTGCATACTTTTCTGAAAAATTGAGTGGGCCTAGTCTGAATTATTCTACTTATGATA
>NW_021200848.1:0-1779 GCF_002162155.2 Triticum dicoccoides
TCATAAACCTAGAAAATGTAACAAATCTGGTGAGATACATTCTTTCATGTTATAACATATCAAGCAGAAGAAATGAATTGGCTGTACTCTGCACAAAATGACATACTAAGCTCAAAGCAAAAAAAGCAAATACGTATGCAACCGGATGTGATATATGCAACCGATGGTCTGATCGGGGAAGAGAAGTAGCGGATCTACATGATGATATCATGGTCTGGTATGTCATTACAAGTTAACAATTTTTTGTGTTGTAGTTTCACTGTTGCATAATGTACAACACAGACCAATGAATAGACTAACTCGCCTTCAGTATTTGGAAATCTATCTTTAGATGGTCCTCGGACAATAATTAATCCAAAGTAGTAAATTGATGTCAGCGGATCCTATTCCTATAATTTTTTAGTACTACAAACAATGGCTTTTTCAGCAAAGTCGTACCATACTAAAGTACCAAGGTAGCAGGAGAGTATCATTAGTACTCCTTCCGTCTAGGAAAGTTCTCTCCGACAACATTTTGCGAAAAGCACCTCCCCTTTCTTCCAACAAACTATGCAGTTCTCACTCCGACCGCTTCACTGCTCCGTCGCCGCCCCATGTGCCGGCCGCCTGCTCCATCGCGTCGCTGCCTGCTCCATCGCCTTGGCACGCACCGAACGCCTTCTCCCCATCGTCTCGCCGCTTCTCTTCGTCCGCACCAGGAAATCAGGAGGGAAGCGATTCCCTTTTCTGCAAATCCCGCGACTTGCCAGCTCCGGCAGCGTGCTCATGTCCTGGAGGCAGGTCCTCGAGCTCCTCCTCCCGACCCCGAGTTCCTCGTCCTCGAGCTGCTGCAGAAGTTGCTGGAATTTTGCTAGTAGGCCTTTGGCCCAAAGCCCAGGTAAAATTTTGAAATTCTCTTGGCCCATTCATGCACACATGTGAGTGGAGTGAGTGAGGCTAAAGTTTAGTCCCACCCCGGAAGTTGAGAGAGAGTTGCACCTCTTTATAAGGTGAGCTCTTCTACCACTTGTATGAGCATGAGAAGAGGAGACTTACACGCGCGCTCCTCCTCCTCGCTCACCTCGCCTCGTCACGACGCGCCGCGGGTTACGGGATTGAGCCGAGCCGAGGACAGAGCTATGCACGTTGTCTATATTTTTGCTGCTCGGGAAAATTAATGAGTCATTAATTAATAATTAACGGACGCATTAATTAATGAACTGTTTCCGATTCTTTTGGATCGTGAGGACTCGGATGTGGGGTTTACTCCCACGACCTGCCCGGCCCGCACTATATAGTCAGGCGGACGTCTACCCTAGCCGCCGCCGCCTCGTATGGTTTCTCACCACCGTTCCAGATCATTGCGCCGCCAAGCAAGTCTTCTCCATCCCTCCTTTCGGCGTGCACCGGGAGAAGGGACATCAGGCCTCCGGAACCCCGCCTCTCGTGATCCCATACGGGAGAGGGGCGATCAGGTTTTTGGGGAGCGGACTCGCGCGACTGCTGGTAGCGAGGACTTCGCGAACAACGACTTCTTCCCCGACCTCGGCAACCTCATCCTCAACGACATGGGCGACAACGTCAACGCTGGCGGTGCTGCTCCCGCTGCACCGTATGTGATTCTATCCTTCCTGTCCGAGATCGTAGTAGAATTCATGTTTCTAGTATGTTCCCTAGATGTGATCTGTTCATCTGCTATGCTAGTTCGCATGATTAGTTTAATCTCTGCTACTTAAGTCATGATTTATCTTCTAATTATTCGGATTAAATCTTGTAGTAACTTGCTCATATTTCCAACAA
>NW_021200849.1:0-1189 GCF_002162155.2 Triticum dicoccoides
AGTTCAAATAATTTTACACTAGTGTAGAACTATATCTACAAGCTAGTTCAGATAATTTTACACTAGAGTTGAAGTAGCTATATAACCTAGTACAAATAATTTCAAAGTAGAGTTGAACTAACTCTACAAGCTAGTTCAAATAATTTTACACTAGTGTAGAACTATATCTACAAGCTAGTTCAGATAATTTCACACCAGAATTGAACTAGCTCTATAACCTAGTACGAATAATTTTACAGTAGAGTTGAATTAGCTCTACAAGCTAGTTCAAATAATTTTACTCTAGAGTTGCACTAGCTATACAAGCTAGTTCAAATAATTTTACACTATAGTAGAACTAGCTCTATAACCTAGTACATGTAATTTTACACTAGAGTTGAACCAGCTCTTCAAGCTAGTTCAAATAATTTTACACTATAGAGTTGAACAAGATCTATAACCTAGTTCAAATTATTTTGCACTAGAGTTAAACTAGCTCTACAAGCTAGTTCAAATAATTTTACACTAGAGTTGAACTAGCTATACAAGCTAGTTCAGATAATTTTACACTAGAGTTGAACTAGCTATATAACCTAGTACAAATAATTTCACAGTAGAGTTGACCTAACTCTACAAGCTAGTTCAAATAATTTTACACTAGAATTGAACTAGCTCTACAAGCTAGTTCAAATAATTTTGCACTAGAGTAGAACTAGCTCTATAACCTAGTACAAATAATTTTACACTAGAGTTGAACTAGCTTTACAAGCTAGTTCAAATAATTTTACACTAGAGTAGAACTAGCTCTATAACCTAGTAAAAATAATTTTACACTAGAGTGGAACTAGTTCTACAAGCTAGTTCCAATAATTTTACACTAGTGTTTAACTAGCTCTAAAGCTAGTTCAAATAATTTTACTCTAGAGTTGAACTAGCTATACAAGCTAGTTCAAATAATTTTACACTAGAATTGAACTAGCTCTACAAGCTAGTTCAAATAATTTTACACTAGAGTTGAACTAGATCTATAACCTAGTTCAAATAATTTTACACTAGAGTTGAACTAGCTCTACAAGCTAGTTCAAATAATTTTACACTAGAGTAGAACTAGCTATATAAGCTAGTTCAGATAATTTTACACTAGAGTTGAACTAGCTATATAACCTAGTACAAATAATTTCACAGTAGAGTTGACCTAACTCTACAAGCT
>NW_021200850.1:0-1481 GCF_002162155.2 Triticum dicoccoides
ACTGCGAGTGTTGATGACCGACACATAAGCGCACCTTGAGGTGCGTCAATCGTGGAAATCACTCCGAGACCCCAAAACAGTGAGTAACAGTCCATGAAACGGGCCAGAATCAGCCAAGACTGTGAGTGTTGATGACCGACACGTAAGCGCACCTTGGGGTTCGTCAATCGTGGAAATCACTCAGAGACCCCAAAACAGTGAGTAATAGTACACGAAACAGGCCAGAATCGGCCAAAACTGCGATTGTTGATGACCGACACGTAAGCGCACCTTGGGGTTCGTCAATCATGGAAATCACTCTGAGACCCCAAAACAGTGATTAATATTCCACGAAATGGGCGAGAATCTGCCAATACTGCGAGTGTTGATGACCGACACATAAGCGCACCTTGAGGTGCGTCAATCGTGGAAATCACTCCGAGACCCCAAAACAGTGAGTAACAGTCCATGAAACGGGCCAGAATCAGCCAAGACTGTGAGTGTTGATGACCGACACGTAAGCGCACCTTGGGGTTCGTCAATCGTGGAAATCACTCAGAGACCCCAAAACAGTGAGTAATAGTACACGAAACAGGCCAGAATCGGCCAAAACTACGATTGTTGATGACCGACACGTAAGCGCACCTTGGGGTTCGTCAATCGTGGAAATCACTCTGAGCCCCCAAAAAAGTGAGTAATAGTACATGAAACGGGCCAGAATCGGCCAAAACTGCGAGTGTTGATGACCGACACATAAGCGCACCTTGGGGTTCGTTAATCATGGAAATCACTCCGAGACCCCAAAACAGTGATTAATATTCCACGAAACGGGCCAGAATCTGCCAAAACTGCGAGTGTTGATGACCGACACCTAAGCGCACCTTGGGGTGCGTCAATCATGGAAATCACTCCAAGACACCAAAACGGTGAGTAATAGTCCACGAAACGGGCCAGAATTGGCCAAAACTGTGCGTGCTGATGACCGACACATAAGCGCACCTTGGGGTTGGTCAATCATGGAAATCACTCCGAGACCCCAAACAGTGAGTAATAGTCCATGAAATGGGCCAGAATCGGCCAAATCTATGAGTGTTGATGACCGACACGTAAGCGCACCTTGGGGTTCATCAATCGTGGAAATCACTCAAAGACCCCAAAACAGTGAGTAATAGTACACGAAACAGGCCAGAATCGGCCAAAACTGCGATTGTTGATGACCGACTCGTAAGTGCACCTTGGGGTTCGTCAATCATGGAAATCACTCTGAGACCCCAAAAGAGTGAGTAATAGTACACGAAACGGGCCAGAATCGGCCAAAACTGCGAGTGTTAATGACCGACACGTAAGCGCACCTTTGGGTGCGTCAATCATGGAAATCACTCCGAGACCCCAAAACAGTGAGTAATAGTACACGAAACGGGCCAGAATCTGCCAAAACTGCGAGTGTTGATGACCGACACGTAAGTGCACCTTGGGGTTCGTCAATCGTGGAAATCACTAAG
>NW_021200851.1:0-1630 GCF_002162155.2 Triticum dicoccoides
CCTCCCATGTCGCTCATGTTGCCAAAGCCACCTCCCATGCCAGTCATGTTGCCTCCGCCCATTGTGTTGCCCCCAAAGGCACCTCCAATGCCAGTCATGTTGCCTCCGAAGCCGGCTCCCACGCCATCAAAGCCACGTTCCATGTTGCCACCAAAGCCACCTCCAATCATGTTCATGTAACTACCCATGGCACCTCCCATGCCTCCTCCCATGGCATCTCCCATGGCACCTCCCATGCCTCCTCCCATGCCTCCTCCCATGGCACCTCCCATGCCTCCTCCCATGCCTCCTCCCATGGCACCTCCCAAGCCTCCTCCCATGCCTCCTCCCATCATCATTTGCCTCATGAGCATTTCATCGCGACAAAGTTCAACATAGGCCTTTGCCTTGGGATCAAAACTAGATATGTCCATGAACATAAACTTGAGTGCCTTCTCCTCGTCCATCTTCATCTCCTCGGCTGCGGCCTTTTTCTCCTCTACTTCCACCTTCCTCTCCTCGGCCGCTGCCAACCTCTCATCGACCGCTGCCCTTTTCTCTTCGGCCGCCGCCCTCCGCCGCTCGGCCTCACTCCTCTCCTCTGTTTCCTTGAGCTTCAACATTCTTTTTTCTTTGGCATACTATTTCCTCGCCGTGAGAATGGCATCAAATCCTTCCTTGAGATCATTGTCTCCGTCTTTGGTTCCCTTCACTTTCTTGTTTCCATCGGACCTATATGATTTTGTCGCGGAGTTAGTAGTGGGGCTCCTATCCTCACTAGCATCATCTCTTCTTCATCCTCAATCACCACACTCTTCTTCTTCGAAGCGTTAAAAGTTTCACTAGTTTTCCACTTCTCCTCATCCTTGAGCTCTTTGAACCAATGATGAAAAGTGAAAGATTTTCCTTTCCTTTTCTTCTTCTCGCCTTTCATGTTCTGCTCTCGAAACAATCCTTGGGCAATCATATTCTACAATAAAACAACCACACGTCATCATCAAAATGTGGAACAATCTAATATTTGAAAAACATGCACGAAGAGGAAATATTTACCAAATCATTATCACCGCAACCACTTGGGTTCATGCGAGCAACATTTGACAAGCAACCGGCCCACTTTTGGCATTCGGCGTTGATGGTGGACCAACGTTGGCGAATAGAGTCGCTCAAACTGAAGTGACCACTTGTGTTGTGCTCATCAAAGTAATCCTTGATGCGTTGCCAATAGGTGCTAACCGTTTGGTCGCTTCCAATGGATGCATCTTAAGAGACTTTCTTCCATGCGGTGCATATCAACACATACTCCGCATTGGTATAATTTCCAATTCTTCCCTTCGCAACAAAGCCCTCATCGTCCATGTCAAGATTGTCATCACCATATTGGGTTTCATATTCTTGTGACACATACTTGTGCGACACAAAATCATCATTTCCCACATTTGTCGCGTGCAAAAACTTCGTCATCAAGACTACAATTGAACGTACAAACATTCAACATCACTTCAATTTGAAACAACAAACGAAAGCACAAAATGATTTTTTTTTACCTTTGCGACATTTCGTCGAACATGTTGGAGGCGGTGGCCATCGGCGTGGCCAAATCTTCCTCCACGGCCGTCGGTGGCGGCGGCGGAGGTGGATGAAAGGCCGT
>NW_021200852.1:0-1075 GCF_002162155.2 Triticum dicoccoides
CGTGCACTTTCCAACCCAATTGGAATCACCTTCAAATTCGTCCGGAGCGTTGAGTTGTGGACGAAACAATCTGATGCTGCAGCAGAATCCGAGTCAAACTACAAGTCCAAAGGTGTTACATCACCTCCACTTGGGCCCATTGGCCTTGTACGACCTAGATTTAGTTTTAGGCTGCCTTGGGACGTCCTCCCACCTCCTTGGCCGCCACCCCTTGCTCCTATATAAGTAGATCCATCTAGTAGCTTTTCCTTGGGTTTTGTTTAGATTAAAAGTTCGCCATAGCTGCAACTTCGCGTACTTCGTTTGTGTTCAACGACCAGACAAAGGCGTCACAGAACCCCACCTTGATCAATAAAGCTTTCATCTTATATTCGCAATATCCAGATTGTAATCTTAGTTTCTTGCTTGTTTTTCGTTTGCTCGCAGGAAACAGACCCTCGTGGTCAGGTTGATCGTGCTCCGGCGTGGTCAATAACCTCTCGGAGTTGGTTTAGCGATTGCTAAGGCGCGACGTCCTCGCACGTTCGTAGTCGGATCGTCAAAGTCGACTTCCATCAAAGCGATATCCATCATCTCATCGAAAGATCGGGACCCTCGCCTCTATCAAGTTTGTTGTTAACGATGGATTTGTGTTTCGTGCTAACAAGCTATGCATTCCAGCTAGCTCCGTTCGTCTTTTGTTGTTGCAGGAGGCGCATGGAGGAGGATTAATGGGACACTTTGGCGTGAAGAAGACGGAGGACGTACTTGCTACACATTTCTTTTGGCCAAAGATGAGACGGGATGTTGAGCGTTTTATTGCTCGCTGCACTACATGTCAAAAAGCTAAGTCACGCCTCAATCCTCATGGTTTATATATGCCTTTGCCTGTACCTAGTGTTCCTTGGGAGGATATATCTATGGACTTTGTTTTAGGTTTACCTCGAACAAAGAAGGGGAGGGATAGCATATTTGTTGTCGTGGATAGATTCTCGAAAATGGCACACTTTATACCATGTCATAAAAGCGATGATGCTGTTAATGTTGCTGATTTGTTCTTTTGTGAAATTATTCGCTTGCATGGTGTGCCAAATAC
>NW_021200853.1:0-920 GCF_002162155.2 Triticum dicoccoides
GTTGGTGCGGAGGGATACTACACTGCCGCCTACTCCACCGTCACCCGAGAGCCTTTCCACCATCAGCGCCTGGTTCTGCATGCTGATGGGCTGGACCGAGCTAACAGAGCTCTTCGCCACGAGTTGTACACCACTCGTCAGCACCTTTACAGGGCTCTGACGCGGTTGCACCCCTTTGTCCGGTCCGGACAGCTGCCGCGTTCTGCGATCTACCCAGCCAGGACCGTGATGCCCCACGGTGTCGGATGGCCAGAGGTGGGAGGCTACTCTCCCGCACTTGGTCCTCTTCTGCCACCTGAGCGTCGGGTTCTACACCAGAGTATCCGCGGCCCCCAGGTCACTGACGTGGAGGACTATCCGTTGCCTCACTACCAGCTGTCAGGTTACAGCTACCTTCACAGTACCTCCTGGGACTGATGTAGTCTTGCTCATTAGTCTTAGATGCACTCGCGAGCCTGCGTGCCGCCTATGATGACTTAATATATGTACTGAACTCTGTGTACTGAACTCTGTGTACTGAACTCTATGTCCGACCCCTTTTGTAAGTTATGCCGACTATCTATGTGGTATCTGTCGTGCTCCTTTCATTATGCATGTTTCATCATGAATGACTCTTGTCTAAGCAAATTTCTCAATACTGAACTACCCCTGTTGTATATTAGCAGGATGGTTAGACCAGCTGGTCGTGGTCGTGGTGGCAACTTCCCACCACCGCCTGAGTACATGGCTGGTATGATCCAACAGCTTGAGATGAATCGCCAGTTCATGGAAAACATGATGGCTCAGTTTCCTCGCCCCAATATGAACCAGCATCCAAACACAACAACTCTGCAGGATTTCATACGCCTCAACCCAAGTGTGTACCGCAGCTCAACCCAGCCGCTGGATGCTGATGACTGGCTCCGTGACATCACCTATGA
>NW_021200854.1:0-1054 GCF_002162155.2 Triticum dicoccoides
GAAGTGCATCCAGTTTTTGCCGTAAGCCTCTGTGCTTTCTTGCACATGCTATGTGGGTGAAATGATGATACCATGCCAACTTGGAACCTTTTGAGAGTTCATTTCAAATGCTTTTCAATTTCATGGTCTTATAGCTCAAAATAATCAGTAAATGCATGAAAAATAACAAACGACGTCGGAAGGGTTGTAAATTGATGATGTGGCTTTGAATGGTGCATTTTGAACATAGAAAATCTATGGAGTTCGAATAAGTTCAAAAAATGAAATACCTTTGTAACATACGAGTTTCCGTATGAAACCCTCATACTTCGAATGAGATTGTCTGTTTTGTACACGAAGTGCATCCAGTTTTTGCCGTAAGCCTCTGTACTTTCTTGCACATGCTATGTGGGTGAAATGATGATACCATGCCAACTTGGAACCTTTTCAGAGTTCATTTCAAATGCTTTTCAATTTCATGGTCTTATAGCTCAAAATAATCAGTAAATGCATGAAAAATAACAAATGAAGTCGGAAAGGGTTGTAAATTAATGATACGGCTTTAAATGGTGTATTTTGAACATAGAAGAACTATGGAGTTCAAATAAGTTGAAAAATATGAAATCCCTTTGTAACAGACGAGTTTCTGTATGAAACCCTGATACTTCGAAGGAGATTGTCTGTTTTGTACACGAAGTGCATCCAGTTTTTGCTATAAGCCTCTGTACTTTCTTGCAGATGCTATATGGGTGAAATGATGATACCATAACAACTTGGAACCTTTTCAGAGTTCATTTCAAATGCTTTTCAATTTGATGGTCTTATAGCTCAAAATAATCAGTAGATGCATGGAAAATAACAAATGAAGTTGGAAAGGGTTGTAAATTGATGATGTGGGTTTGAACGGTGCATTTTGAACATAGAAAAAGTATGGAGTTCAAATAAGTTCAAAAAAATGAAATCCCTTTGTAACAGACGAGTTTCCGTATGAAACCTTGATACTTCGAAGGAGATTCTCTGTTTTGTACACGAAGTGCATCCAGTTTTTGCCGTAAGCCGATGTGCTTTCTTGCAC
>NW_021200855.1:0-1054 GCF_002162155.2 Triticum dicoccoides
CCATATACCACCACCATATATCCACCACCAATCCGAGTTCTTTGCTTATTAGGTTTGTTTTCGGGATCCATCTAGATTCCGATTCGTGTTTCCTTGCCGGAGTAGGTTTCGGAAAAAAAAAGAGTCGGGTAGCCACGCTCCGTTTAGGCCCAAAATTTTTCGAAAACGCATTTTTCGAAAAAATTTCTGGCTATCCTATTTTTAGGTGTTTCTGAGTGTTTTGAGACAGGTGCCATTATAGGAAGTTTTTTTTGACCCGTTTCCAGTTTTTGGGTCCGGGCAGTCGAAAAAAAAAATTGGTCGAAAAAATTTCGTGCCCATCCTGTCAGTTTGAGCTAGGAAGAGTTTTGAGACACTCGCCATTATAGTGATTTTTCGCAAAAAAAAAAGCAGCGCAAAAAAAAAGAGCGCAAAAAAAAAGAGCAAAAAAAAAATTCAGAGTGTGCTTTTCCCTTGTTTACGTGCCGCGCCGTGATTTTGTTAGTGTTCTAGGCTCGCGTCTCTAGCACAGTCTAGCCTAGGACCAGCACAGTACCGTCGTTGAGCATTTATTCAACTTTGCATCTCTGAATTGATTATTGCTGACCCTTTTTGCTACCATATTATAAGCATTCCCAGCCCCACATACATCTACGTCGTGCGTTTGACTCTCCCTGGTAATCGCTCTATCCAAGCTTTGAGAGTTTTTGACTACAACGGTTGCCGATCACCGCCTGCTGCTGGGTAAGAACTGGTAAGAATTTGAGATTTGCTTGACGGATTTGTGACACCCACCACCACCACTTGTTTGTAGTCTGTAGGATCATATTCTTGTGTGTTTCTATTGCTGCTAACCATGCCAGGATCACAAGCCGACGAGATTGACTGGGAGAATTTATCGAACAAGGAGCTTCATGATAAGTTTCAGCAAATGATGACTGAACAGGTGCAAGATGTGCTGAACAATTTTGAAGAGGCCATGGAGAAGATCACTGGCCTTGAGAAGACGTTCGAAACAAAGCTCGATAACAAGTTTAATGAATTGCTCGCGCGTCTTCCACCACCACCACCCGCT
>NW_021200856.1:0-3974 GCF_002162155.2 Triticum dicoccoides
TTCTTGCCATATAAATAGGACATGGGGATGAAAGCCATTCTGAAGTGACTCCACAACCGTCCTGCATTTGAGAAACCACATGATTGTTCTCATAAAATAAGCTCTTCCTAATATGGTTCATGCCTAGTGTTGAATAACCAAGTAATTAATTGTCGTAACATGGTTGAACACTTAACGCGCCGGCGAAGAACTCTGCGTACCTGGTTGAATAGGAACGAAGGATGGCAGAAGGAACAATTCTGGGGGCATAGGGTTTACACCTGACCATTCAAAAACCCCAAGTACCTGCAGCATCAGGTATATAGTTCATATGCGCTTCGGGTCGATCGACATAAACAGTTTTGTCAAACTTTTACTCTTGTTGAAGTATTCTGCATAACTGAAAGCATGCAGTTTCAGACTTGCTTGTTAACAAGAACATATTTTTTACTCTTAGTATATTAACAAGAAGCGTCAAATGTTTGGCGAATCAAGCTAACTTGTGAATCACTTGCTGAAAATAGAAACTTGGAGCCGGCACAAGGACGATGATTGTTACCGAGAGCCAGACTTTTCCCAAGATTGGTATCATTGTTGCACCACCATGGTCATGTATCCATTTCCTAGCTTTCGGCATGGACATATCCGGTCCATCATCAGCACCCTCACCAAGTAGTCTTAGAGCGGTATAGTTGAGAGCCGAGCTGAGCATGGAGCTCTCACCTTCCGCATGTAGTCCCCATCCTCCATCCATATTCTGATAATACAAAAACTTGGGTCAGTCTATTTATTCCGATATAATTTTCTTGTGTAAATTTTTTGAAGAGATCCGTAGAAACAGTTTTAGTGAAAAATATATATTGTGGAAAACAGAACTTGCTAAAAGTTACCCAAGATTAATTCCTGGCAAATGTGGCGTGCACCTTACCTGTCGGTTGTACAGATAGCGACAGATCTCCTTGCGGTGTTCTGACGATAGCGTAGTACCTAACGACTCCGTGACATACAAAACTATGATCTGCAGCAAGCAGGAATGAACAAACATGAGAATGTCTCCCATGTCGATGTCACACCAAAGTTGTGAATAGTTAGCAAGAATATATAGCACGCATAACCATCTAAATAAATGTTTATCATAACTAACTTGATGGTGATGATGATGCAAACAAACAAACATCAAATTTATGTATGATGCATCTTAATTACCATGGTTGCTGTGGTAAAGAGAGGCCCCGGAAAATCTCCTGGCCAGTGCCCATCATGCGCTTGTACGGCTGAGAAGTATCTGAGTGCCCTTCTCAGTGTCTCCGACACCATAGCTATATTGATATCACCACTAGTTTCATCATCTTTTGGTTTCTGTTGTTGGTCAAGGCTGAACTTATTCCCCTTTGCTAGCTGCACAACAAAAAGCAGAGCATGTACTCAGTTTCATAAAAACGCTTCAAATATTCAGTTGGATAGATACCACCAAGACAAGGTGTGTATATATCGGTGCATTTTAATTACCTGCATGCGGGCCAAAACATCGGAGCTGTGCCTTGTCCTGAACCTGTTCTTCTGGAATTCGGCCCGTGAAGCGTCGGCCGCATCCCGCTCTTCGCTTGATCCGGTGTCATTTTGGTCAAACTCCCATGTTTCTCTTCCGACGTGATTGTTACCGCTCGTGAGCCACGGGCCACCCTCAGCAATCTTGAGCTTCCACATTTGTACTTTTTACAGCACAAACACAATATTCTTCTGCCACTATCAAGCCAGACCTGATGGCAAAAGCAGGGTTTAAGAGGTCAGAAATTTTGGAAAGAATATCCATAATCAGGTTCTCTCTTTTACTGTTGGGAGGTTTTGCCACCTTAATTTCTACATGCATGCAGCAGTTTGATATAATATTTTTTGGAAATAGGAAATATGACATGTAAACGTCGAACAGTACTGACATAAATAAGAGACCATCACAGCACTTACAGAATATTTGAATTGCACTTGTTAGCAGGCACGATCACAGCGGGAGGGAATCGACAGAAGAGCGTGCACATCACCCACTGTACCAATGCCGAATGAAAGAAGCAGGGTGATGAGTAGAATGTTGCGCATTCGGTCGGTCAGAGCAGCAGCATGGATGATGCATGAAGAGTGGGCCAGATGTGTTTATATCTCCGGGAAATGGGGCGGGGGCAAATCACATGGAAGCGATGAGGCCTTCCTTTTGCGTGCTGGGTGTGGATGGGCAGCTGAAAACCAGGGGAAATGGCTTATGCATGCTCGACCGTCATGCGATTCTCGGTGCCTGCCGTGTGAGTGTGGCGCATCATCCATCTCGTTTGTTCAAATGGTTTGTGAAAATTCGATGAAACGAAATAGTGTGAATTATGTAGGTGCAGTCTGAAACTAATCATGTGCGCTTCCGATGATAGATTTAGCCGATTTTGCTGTGGAGTTTGTCGCCCCCCTTCGCCTTACGATTCGTTAATGTTCTTTCTCAATGTGACTCACACTTCTGATTGCAAAATTTGGTTGCCGAACCCTCAAACAAAAATTGTTGCCGAATTTGCTTTTATCCACACACTTCTGAAGCGCTCTGTATGTCCAATCCAGGTGCAACCGACTGATGGTCCAAAGTCAGCGGTTAATTGTAGAAAGAAAGAACATTGTGCAAGTAGAAACATTTTTATGTACCCCCTCTGGTCCTCTTTAGTTTGCATATAAGATTTGTCTGAAGTCAAACATCGTAAAGTTTGACCAACTTTATAGAAAAAATAGCAATATTCACAATGTAAACTCAACTTCCTTAGATATGTCATGACTTTAATTTTCATATTGTGTAACTTTAGCATTGTAAATGTTGATATATTTTCATATAAATATGGTCAAACTTTATGAAGTTTGATTTCAGACAATTCTTATATGCAGAGTAAAAAGGACCGGAGGGAGTAAGTTGATAACTGCAATGACTACAAGCATTGGATCAAGCATTGGAGAGGTAATAAAAATTACAACTATGTCCGTGGACCACCTACCGATGACTACAAGCATTGGATCAAGCCGAAGGTGCGCCACCATCATCGCCCCTCCTTCAATAGTCCGGCTCGATTTGGTGATCTGTGTTGGATGCTTGAAAAGTGTCTGGCAGAGTCTCATGAGAGTATTTGCAGGCGTTTTAGTAATCCACGTTGGAGATGCCCTTGTATGTAGAATCAATCGACTGTATTTTTCGCAAAAAATCAACTGTATTTTTCGCAACAAAAAGAAAAGAGAATCAATCAACGGTACGTCTGATATGATGCTGAGTTGCTGACACAAACGGTAATGCACCAGCCAACAAGTACGGAAGGATCCTCTGATTATTTTTTGGAAAACATACTATATATATCCGCCGCATGCATGGGATGGCAACAAATCCTCTGATTTCCAGCTCGTTTTGAGAGCTTTTGAACGCTTTGGATTTTTGTAAACTAACTAAATTCCCGTCAATCACTCTAGCCGGCCGCACAACGGTCAATTGCTGGCTCCGTTCCGTTAAGTAGTACCGTCTTTCTCTTCCTCCTTCCGTTGTGCAGCACCAACACCAAACACAGGCATAGCCATGGCGATGATAGTCTTCGATGCATGGAATTCCACGCATGAACATGAACATGTATGTATCATTCATCCATGCCTTTATCTCATCTCCTTCCTGTCCTTTATTTACTTATGGTTAATTATTCATCTGGCCGGACGCTTCTCCTCTCATCAATGTTTTGGATCTTTATTATCTGCAAAAAAATGTTTTGGATCTTTATTCTGAATTTAAATTCTTGCCAAGAAATGGTAACAAAAAGAGTTTTTACGTTCGCAGGACAAGGGGCTCGCGCTCGCTATTATCGCTGACCAACAGAATATGGGGGTTGACGAATGCGATGATCCAGAGAGCGAGGTCCACTATGTACCTCTCAGTGTAAGTGTTCGCCTGCTGTACTTCAGATTAGATAGAATCTTGATTTTCCCAGCAAAAAAAA
>NW_021200857.1:0-925 GCF_002162155.2 Triticum dicoccoides
CAGGCGGCGTGAGTTGTGAAACTATTCCACATTTTCTTAAGTGTGTGCCAAACTCGTGACTCAAGTATTCTCCTCCACGATCTGATCGTAGAAACTTGATTTTCCTGTCACGTTGATTTTCAACCTCACTCTGAAATTCCTTGAACTTTTCAAAGGTTTCAGACTTGTGTTTCATTAAGTAGATATACCCATACCTACTTAAATCATCAGTGAGGGTGAGAACATAATGATAGCCACCGCGAGCCTCAACACTCATTGGACCGCACACATCAGTATGTATGATTTCCAATAAGTCGGTTGCTCGCTCCATTGTTCCTGAGAATGGAGTCTTGGTCATTTTACCCATAAGGCATGGTTCGCATGTGTCAAATGATTCATAATCAAGAGACTCTAAAAGTCCATCAGCATGGAGCTTCTTCATGCGTTTGACACCTATGTGACCAAGGCGGTAGTGCCACAGGTATGCGGGACTATCATTATCAACCTTACTTCTTTTGGTACTCACATTATGAACATGTGTAGCATCATGTTCGAGATTCATAAAGAATAAACCATTCACCATAGGAGCATGACCATAAAACATATCTCTCATAAAAATGGAACAACCATTATTCTCAGATTTAAAAGAGTAGCCATCTCGAATTAAACGAGATCCCGATACAATGTTCATGCTCAAAGCTGGCACTAAATAACAATTATTAAGGTTTAAAACTAATCCCGAAGGGAGATGCAGAGGTAGCGTGCCGACGGCGACCACATTGACCTTGGAACCATTCCCGACGCGCATCGTCACCTCGTCCTTTGCCAGTTTCCGCTTATTCCGCAGCCCCTGCTTTGAGTTACAAATGTGAGCAACTGCACCGGTATCAAATACCCAGGAGCTACTACGGGCACTAGTAAGGTACACATCAATTACATGTATATC
>NW_021200858.1:0-1179 GCF_002162155.2 Triticum dicoccoides
CTCAAAACGCTTTTGGAGCCCCGGTTCTAAGCCGTAAAGCATGCCGCACTGAACGAGGGAGTAATCATCAGTACGTGTCTGCCAAGCATTCATAACGTCTTGGTTCTGTGGGACGGGTGCGTCACCTAGCGGTGCTTCTAGGACATAATATTTCTTGGCAGCTATGAGGATGATTCTCAGGTTCCGGACCCAGTCCGTATAGTTGCTGCCATCGTCTTTCAGCTTGGTTTTCTCTAGGAACGCGTTGAAGTTGAGGACAACGTTGGCCATTTGATCTACAAGACATATTGTAAAGATTTTAGACTAAGTTCATGATAATTAAGTTCATCTAATCAAATTATTCAATGAACTCCCACTCATATAGACATCCCTCCAGTCATCTAAGTATAACATGATCCGAGTTAACTAGGCCGTGTCCGATCATCACGTGAGACGGACTAGTCAACATCGGTGAACATCTTCATGTTGATCGTATCTTCTATACTACTCATGTTCGACCTTTCGGTCTTCTGTGTTCCGAGGCAGGTCTGTACATGCTAGGCTCGTCAAGTCAACCTAAGTGTTTGCATGTGTAAATCTGTCTTACACCCGTTGTATGTGAACGTTGGAATCTATCACACCCGATCATCACGTGGTGCTTCGAAACAACGAACTGTCGCAACGGCGCACAATTAAGGGGAACACTTTCTTGAAATTATTATGAGGGATCATCTTATTTACTACCATCGTTCTAAGTAAACAAGATGCAAAAACATGATAAACATCACATGCAATCAAATAATAGTGACATGATATGGCCAATATCATATAGCTCCTTTGATCTCCATCTTGGGGCTCCATGATCATCTTGTCACTGGCATGACACCATGATCTCCATCATCATGATCTCCATCATCGTGTCTCCATGAAGTTGCTCGCCAACTATTACTTCTACTACTATGGCTAACACGTTTAGCAATAAAGTAAAGTAATTTACATGGCGTTTCTCAATGACACACAGGTCATACAAAAAATAAAGACAACTCCTATGGCTCCTACCGGTTGTCATACTCATCGACATGCAAGTCGTGATTCCTATTACATGAACATGATCTCATACATCACATATATATCATTCATCATTCATCACAACTTTGGCCATAACACATCACATGGCACTTGCTGCAAAAACAAGTTAGA
>NW_021200859.1:0-1667 GCF_002162155.2 Triticum dicoccoides
ACCATCTACCAACAAGATCTGCGGCGTTTCCACGCCCGAAATGTGAGAGGTCGAGCCTTCCAGGAAGGGGATTTGGTTCTCCGAGTGGATCAGCACAAACCACACAAGCTTGCTCCTTCTTGGGAAGGCCCCTTCATCGTCACCAAGGTTCTCCACAACGGGGCGTATCGTCTTTACAACGTCGAGCATAATATCGACGAGCCCCGAGCTTGGAACGCGGAGCTACTCCGCCCGTTTTACGCTTAAGCTTTATCACTCGGATGAGTTGCAATAAAGTACTTCTGTAGTTCATGGACCCCAAAATAATAAGTGTCATAGTTCCTCCATAATATCTGTCACTTTTTATTTTTTGTCCAATGAAATTCCCCTCAGTGGGTGACTTAGCTGCGAATCCGTTTCGCCTAAGTTTGTAAAAATCCTACCGAGTGAAGAGCAACCCTCTCACTCGGGGGCTTAGCTGCGAATCCGTTTCGCCTAAGGTATCAAATTCCTACCGAGTGGTGAACCAGACTCCCACTCAGAGGCTTAGCTGCGAATCCGTTTCGCCTAAGTTATCAAAATCCTACCGAGTGAAGAGCAACCCTCTCACTCGGAGGCTTAGCTGCGAATCCGTTTCGCCTAAGTTATCAAAATCCTACCGAGTGAAGAGCAACCCTCTCACTCGGGGGCTTAGCTGCAGTCCAAGCACTCGCCTAAGTTGTGAAAATCCTACCGAGTGGTAAGCCAGCCTTCCACTCGGAGGCTTAGCTGCAGCCTCGTGCTCGCCTAAGTTATAAAAATCCTACCGAGTGAAGAGCAACCCTCTCACTCGGAGGCTTTGCCTTTGTCAGCTTCTCCTGAACCAGCTTCAAGCTCAGCTCGACTTGAGTATGTTTTTGTTCCAGCTCTGAGTAGCGAGCCACAAGATCACAAGAGTTCTGCGAAGAACCAATCGACTAAATGTCAAATATAAATCACTTCCGAGTGAAAAAGGGATAAACACACGTTTCTAAGACTACAGCCAAATACAAGCATTCGACCGTAGTCTCGGGGACTACACCCAGTGGGTGCACTCAGCGTGCCCCCACTAATCCTGTTGAAGACAAAGTCGACCAGTCGACTGACAGAAAGATTGACATTATAAAGCCTAAGGCCGACTGCCAGCAGTCGACCTTAGCCTTGGGGACTACACCCAGTGGGTGCACTCAGCGTGCCCCCACCGGTTTGTGAAGTCCAGTCGACCAGTCGACTGACAGAAAGATTGACATCATAAAGCCTAAGGCCGACTGCCAGCAGTCGACCTTAGCCTTGGGGACTACACCCAGCGGGTGCACTCAGCGTGCCCCCGCTAACGCGGAGTTTATTCGACACACCCAGTGGGTGACTAATATAAATTCCGGAAAAGAAAAGTTTTTGGTAGCATATCCAACAGAACAAACAGCGGTCGACTGACCTGGACATTGCTTTGGAGGGCAGAACTGGCGTCATAAGCTGCCTGGCTCGCGTCCCGGATGGTCTTCAGCTGCTCCATCATGAGTCCCGCCTGGCGTATTGCCTCCTTCGCTGCGCCAGCTTGATCCTCTGGGACGTGGTGCGTCGTAAAGAGGGAGGGCTGCTGAGCACTCGTCAGTGGATTTGCGAAGGACACCGTGTGTCGAGTGGTGTTCCCTTCCTCCACAGTCAGAATC
>NW_021200860.1:0-777 GCF_002162155.2 Triticum dicoccoides
TTCATCGTCACCAAGGTTCTCCACAACGGGGCGTATCGTCTTTACAACGTCGAGCATAATATCGACGAGCCCCGAGCTTGGAACGCGGAGCTACTCCGCCCGTTTTACACTTAAGCTTTATCACTCGGATGAGTTGCAATAAAGTACTTCTGTAGTTCATGGACCCCAAAATAATAAGTGTCATAGTTCCTCCATAATATCTGTCACTTTTTATTTTTTGTCCAATGAAATTCCCCTCAGTGGGTGACTTAGCTGCGAATCCGTTTCGCCTAAGTTTGTAAAAATCCTACCGAGTGAAGAGCAACCCTCTCACTCGGGGGCTTAGCTGCGAATCCGTTTCGCCTAAGGTATCAAATTCCTACCGAGTGGTGAACCAGACTCCCACTCAGAGGCTTAGCTGCGAATCCGTTTCGCCTAAGTTATCAAAATCCTACCGAGTGGTAAGCCAGCCTTCCACTCGGAGGCTTAGCTGCAGCCTCGTGCTCGCCTAAGTTATAAAAATCCTACCGAGTGGTAAGCCAGCCTTCCACTCGGAGGCTTAGCTGCAGCCTCGTGCTCGCCTAAGTTATAAAAATCCCACCGAGTGGTAAGCCAGCCTTCCACTCGGAGGCTTAGCTGCAGCCTCGTGCTCGCCTAAGTTATAAAAATCCTACCGAGTGGTAAGCCAGCCTTCCACTCGGAGGCTTAGCTGCAGCCTCGTGCTCGCCTAAGTTATAAAAATCCTACCGAGTGGTAAGCCAGCCTTCCACTCGGAGGCTTAGCTGCAGCCTCGTGCTC
>NW_021200861.1:0-1342 GCF_002162155.2 Triticum dicoccoides
ATTGGGCCCTGAAATATGACCCCGCTCGACTTCTTATTCACCCTAGTCCTCTGTCCAGGAGTTGCAAGTAGTTTCTGGTGTTTGTAGCTTACTGGAGGCCGTGGACAGCGCTGACCGTAGGGGTGGGCTGTGATGCGGTAGGTACGTGGCACGGTGTACCGGATGCCCGTTTGGTATCTCGGGAACCCTGTTCACATCGTTTGGGGCTGTGAGCGAAACTCCGGCCGGATCTCCTCATGGATGGAACCCGAATAGGCGATAAACCTGGACTAGAGACTTGAGTGTTTAGGTAGGTCGTGGTCTACACCCACGTCGGCTTTCGCTTGAAGTCTGCCGAGCACATGTCGTGTGCAGACGCTAAGTGGTGGAAACATGTATGAAGAAGTACACCCCTGCAGGGTTAACATCATCTACTCGAATAGCCGTGTCCGCGGAAAAGGACTTCTGGATTGCTTATATCAGTTCATAGACAAGTGAAAGTGGATACTTTAAAATGCGCAAGATAAGCGTGAGTGCTATGGATGGCGTTCTCGTAGGGAGACGGGAGCGGATCCATAGTGGTGTATTGATATGGTGAATATGTGGACTCGTGTGCGCCACCTCAAAAGAGTCGCTTGCAGTCGTAGTTTAGGATAGCCACCGAGTCAAAGCTGGCTTGCTGCAGTTAAACCCCACCATCCCCTTGTTGAAAATGATGCATATGTAGTTAGTTCTGATGTAAGTCTTGCTGGGTACATTTGTACTCATGTTTGCCTATTTTATGTTTTGCAGAGAGACTTCAGTCTCACTAGTAGTTCCACGTGGACTTCGACGTTTAGCTTGTTACCTCAGCTACGATCTTGTGCCCTCGGCAGGATCTGATTGATAGTCAGGCTTCTCAGCCTTTTTCATTTATAGATGTCTGTACCCAGACATGATAGCTTCCGCTTGTGCTTTGATTTGTATGCTCTGAATGTTGGGTCATGAGACCCCTGTTTGTAATATCTCGCTCCTCGGAGCCTATTGAATAAATTACTTGAGTCGTAGAGTCATGTTGTGATGCCATGTTGTGTTTGCACATATCGAGCATATTGTCTGTATGTTATTGAAATGCTTGGTATGTGTGGGATCTGACTATCTAGTTGTTTATCTTTAGTAGCCTCTCTTATCGGGAAATGTCTCCTAGTGTTTCCACCGAGCCATGGTAGCTTGCTACTGCTCCGGAACACTTAGGCTGGCCGGCATGTGTCCTTCTTCGTTCCTGTGTCTGTCCCTTCGGGGAAATGTCACGCGATGAATACCGGAGTCCTGTTAGCCCGCTACAGCCCGGTTCACCGGAGTCCTGCTAGCCCAGTGCTACAGC
>NW_021200862.1:0-1223 GCF_002162155.2 Triticum dicoccoides
GAATGACTCTCACTCTCTCTCTATCTTCTGTCGTGGTCGAACTTTTGAGTATTACTCAATTTTGCACCTTGCAACAAAGGCAAGAACCCTTTCTTTGACTAGTCCATTCTAAACTTCTTCAGAACTTTGTCAAGGTATGTGCTTTGTGAAAGTCCTATTAAGCGTCTCGATCTATCCCTATAGGTCTTGACGCCCAATGTGTAAGAAGCTTCACCGAGGTCTTTCGATGAAAAATTCTTATTCACATATCCTTTTATGCTGTTTAGAAAATCCATATCATTTCCAATCAGCAACATTTCATCCACATAGAATATCGGAAATGCTACATAGCTCCCACTCACTTTCTTGTAAATACAGGCTTCACCGTAAGTCTGTATAAAACCAAATGCTTTGATCACCTCATCAAAGAGTATATTCCAACTCTGAGATGCTTGTACCAGTCCATAGATGGATCACTGGAGCTTGCAAACTTTGTTAGCACCTTTAAGATCGACAAAACCTTCTGGTTGCATCATATACAACTCTTCTTTAAGAAACCCGTTAAGGAATGCAGTTTTGACGTCCATTTGCCAGATTTCATAATCATAAAATGCGGTAAATGCTAACATGAGTCTGATAGACTTAAGCATCACTACGGGTGAGAAAGTCTCATCGTAGTCAACCCCTTGAACTTGTCGAAAACCTTTTGCGACAAGTCGGGCTTTGAAGACAATGATATTACCATCAGCGTCCGTCTTCCTCTTGAAGATCCATTTATTCTCAATGGCTTGCCGATCATTGGGCAAGTCCACCAAAGTCCACACTTTGTTCTCATACATGGATCCTATCTTAGATTTCATGGCCTCAAGCCATTTGTCGGAATCTAGGCTCGTCATAGCTTCTTCATAGTTCGTAGGTTCGCCGTTGTCTAACAATGACTTCTAGGACAACGTTACCATACCATTTTGGTGTGGTATGTAATTTCGTCGACCTATGAAGTTCAGTAGTAACTTGATTTGAAGTTTCATGATCATCATCATTATCTTCTTCTCTAGTTGGTGTAGCCATCACGGGAACGGTTTTCTCTGATGTGCTACTTTCCAATTCGAGAGAAGGTACAACTACCTCATCAAGTTCTACTTTCCTCCCACTCACTTCTTTCGAGAGAAACTCCTTCTCTAGGAATGACCCATTCTTAGTAACAAAGATCTTGCCCTCGGATCTATGGTAGAAGGCATACCTAA
>NW_021200863.1:0-1223 GCF_002162155.2 Triticum dicoccoides
GAATGACTCTCACTCTCTCTCTATCTTCTGTCGTGGTCGAACTTTTGAGTATTACTCAATTTTGCACCTTGCAACAAAGGCAAGAACCCTTTCTTTGACTAGTCCATTCTAAACTTCTTCAGAACTTTGTCAAGGTATGTGCTTTGTGAAAGTCCTATTAAGCGTCTCGATCTATCCCTATAGGTCTTGACGCCCAATGTGTAAGAAGCTTCACCGAGGTCTTTCGATGAAAAATTCTTATTCACATATCCTTTTATGCTGTTTAGAAAATCCATATCATTTCCAATCAGCAACATTTCATCCACATAGAATATCGGAAATGCTACATAGCTCCCACTCACTTTCTTGTAAATACAGGCTTCACCGTAAGTCTGTATAAAACCAAATGCTTTGATCACCTCATCAAAGAGTATATTCCAACTCTGAGATGCTTGTACCAGTCCATAGATGGATCACTGGAGCTTGCAAACTTTGTTAGCACCTTTAAGATCGACAAAACCTTCTGGTTGCATCATATACAACTCTTCTTTAAGAAACCCGTTAAGGAATGCAGTTTTGACGTCCATTTGCCAGATTTCATAATCATAAAATGCGGTAAATGCTAACATGAGTCTGATAGACTTAAGCATCACTACGGGTGAGAAAGTCTCATCGTAGTCAACCCCTTGAACTTGTCGAAAACCTTTTGCGACAAGTCGGGCTTTGTAGACAATGATATTACCATCAGCGTCTGTCTTCCTCTTGAAGATCCATTTATTCTCAATGGCTTGCCGATCATTGGGCAAGTCCACCAAAGTCCACACTTTGTTCTCATACATGGATCCTATCTTAGATTTCATGGCCTCAAGCCATTTGTCGGAATCTAGGCTCGTCATAGCTTCTTCATAGTTCGTAGGTTCGCCGTTGTCTAACAATGACTTCTAGGACAACGTTACCATACCATTTTGGTGTGGTATGTAATTTCGTCGACCTATGAAGTTCAGTAGTAACTTGATTTGAAGTTTCATGATCATCATCATTATCTTCTTCTCTAGTTGGTGTAGCCATCACGGGAACGGTTTTCTCTGATGTGCTACTTTCCAATTCGAGAGAAGGTACAACTACCTCATCAAGTTCTACTTTCCTCCCACTCACTTCTTTCGAGAGAAACTCCTTCTCTAGGAATGACCCATTCTTAGTAACAAAGATCTTGCCCTCGGATCTATGGTAGAAGGCATACCTAA
>NW_021200864.1:0-740 GCF_002162155.2 Triticum dicoccoides
CAACAAAAAAAGAATCACCCAATTCGGAGTCCGTATGAAAAACTTGTGTGCGTTTTGAGTCAGGTGTGTCTGTGCAGTCCGAATCTGAATCCAGAACGTGAGAGACTTGGACTCTATCTTCTCTTGGGCCAAAAGTGACGTGAGAGAACTTTTTGGACAGCAAATAAACATCTCTTTCTTCCTTATCTTCATATGTGGATTGTACAAATGTCCCATACACCTGCAATTAGACAAAACACAAAAGTGTGTGAAGTATTTTTGTTCTGGATAACATAAATAGATTATCGAATAGTTTGCACTAGAAATCACCTGACAAATATGCATATATGCAATATTTTTGGTCATATCCAAGGTAGTCATGTCCTCATCACCTAGGCTAGACCGTGCTAGAGACGCGAGCCTAGAACACTAAGAAAATCACGGCGCTGCACGTAAACAAGGGAAAAGCACACTCTGGAATTTTTTTTTCGCTCTTTTTTTTGCGCTGCTCTTTTTTTTTTTGCGCTGCTCTTTTTTTTTTTGCGAAAAATCACTATAATGGCGAGTGTCTCAAAACTCTTCCCAGGTCAAACTGACAGGATGGGCACGAAATTTTTTCGACCAATTTTTTTTTCGACTGCCTGGACCCAAAAACTGGAAACGGGTCAAAAAAACTTTCTATAACGGTGATAGAGGCAAAGGTGTCCCGTCTTTCGATGAGATGGTGGATTTCGCTTTGGTGGAAGTCGACTTTGACGATC
>NW_021200865.1:0-2430 GCF_002162155.2 Triticum dicoccoides
GTGGCCACGGCAACGGCGAGCGATGGCGGCGGCAGCGCTCGGGTGTGCGAGGGGGAGAGAGAACCAGGGGAGGGAGGGAGGAATGAGAGAGTGAGAGGGCGGTCGGGGCAGCTGCGTGGCTTCGTCCGGGGCATCGAGGGAGTCCGGGGAAGCAGGAGGTGGCCAGCAGGGGGGGAGGTGGCGCGCGCGCGTGCCGGCGAGCGTCGGGCACACGCCCTCGTCCTTCTGTCCGAGGAGGGGGACGACAGAAGGCAGCGGGGGTGGGCTGGGCCGCCAGCTGGAGATGGGCCAGGTAAGTGGCCCAGGTAAGTCTCTCTCCCCTTTTCTGTTTTCTTTTCTAATTTTCTGACATTTGTTTGATTTAATAACTATATTAAATCATTTAATTTTATTATGCCAATTTTTGTAGGGGCTAATGGTATTATTCCAGAGCTCTTGTATAATTGACATAATTTTTGGACCATATTTCATATATATAGAAATATATTTCCAATGCAAATATTTATCGAATTAACCCAAATGGCCAAAATAAATATCCATGAGCTCCTAAAAATATTGTTTTGATTTTTATCTCTGTCCAATATTTTTAGAGGGCATCATGAGCATTTTCTTGGACCCTTTTGGAGAAATTTTTTATTTGGGTCATTTTCAAAAATGATTCTGAGGGTTTCCACCAATCCTCATTTCAAATTTAAATGAAATTTAAATATGATGCACAAATGGCTAGCTAGCCTAGGTCATACCAGACTAGGGATGTGACAACTCGCCCCCATTTGAAAGAATCTCGTCCCGAGATTCAGGGGTCGACGGAAAGAAAGCGGGGTACTCCAGTCGAAGACGATCTTCTCGCTCCCAAGTAGCTTCTCTCTCAGAATGATGAGACCACTGAACTTTGAGAAACTTGATGTTCTGACGTCGGGTAACACGCTCTGCTTGATCAAGAATGCGAACCGGGTACTCTCGGTAGGTGAGGTTATCTTGGAGATCAAGCGTTTCGTGGTCCACTCCGCGGATGGGATCCGAGAAGCAACGCCTGAGTTGAGAGACGTGGAAGACATCATGAACTCGAGAAAGATGTGGGGGTAGTTCCAACTGGTAGGCAACCTCTCCTCGTTTAGCGAGAATGCGAAAGGGACCAATGTAACGAGGAGCCAACTTGCCCTTGATACCGAAACGATGGGTACCCTTCAAAGGAGTAACCCGAAGGTAAGCTTGGTCGCCAATTTCATAAGTCATATCCTTATGATGACGATCGTACTGGCTTTTCTGACGAGACTGGGCTGTTTTCAAATTCTCACGAATGACGCGAACTTGCTCTTCTGCCTCCTGGATCATATCCGGTCCAAAGAATTGTCTTTCACCGGTTTCTGACCAGTTCAAAGGTGTTCGACATCTTCGTCCATAGAGAACCTCAAAAGGAGCTTTCTTGAGGCTGGATTGATAGCTATTGTTATAAGCAAACTCGGCGAAAGGAAGACATTTCTCCCAATCCATACCGAATGAGATAACGCAAGCTCTGAGCATGTCTTCGAGAATTTGATTGACCCGTTCCACCTGACCACTTGACTGAGGGTGGAAAGCGGTACTAAAGGAAAGATGGGTTCCCATGGCAGTTTGGAAGCTCTCCCAAAAATGAGAAGTGAAAAGACTGCCACGGTCTGAATTGATCTCTAGTGGAACACCATGAAGTGACACTATTCGAGAAATATATAAGTCAGCAAGCTGACCAGCAGTGATACTTTCCCGAACAGGAAGGAAGTGAGCCACTTTGGAAAGACGATCAACGACTACGAAGATAGCGTTATTCCCTTTCTTGGTCCTGGGAAAGCCGGTAACGAAGTCCATACCAACTTTATCCCATTTCCACTCAGGAATAGCTAAAGGCTGAAGGGTGCCAGCAGGCCTTTGATGCTCTGCCTTAACGCGACGACAAACGTCACAGTTAGCAATGAACTCAGCAATTTCTCTCTTCATCCTAGTCCACCAGAACCTCTGGCGTAGATCCTGATACATCTTAGTACTACCGGGATGAATTGTGAGAGGAGATTCATGCGCCTCCTTAAGAATCAATTGTCGAAGATGTTGCTTCTTGGGGACCACCAGGCGGTTCCCAAAGAAAACAACACCTCGATCATCTATAGAGAAACTACCAGCAATACCCTTGGCAATGTTTCTCTTGATCCGGGTAATCCCCGTATCATGCTTCTGGGCTTCTATGATAAGATCCACAAGGGTAGGTTTCGCCACCAAGGTAGAAAGGAATCCGCGAGGAGCAATGTGAAGGTTAAGCTTACAGAATTCCTCATGGAGAAGTGGTTGGCCTTGCTGCAACATGAGATTGTTGCAATAGGATTTACGGCTTAGAGCATCAGCCATGACATTGGCTTTGCCTGGGGTGTAGGTAATCCCTAGATCATAATCTGTGATTAA
>NW_021200866.1:0-1679 GCF_002162155.2 Triticum dicoccoides
CCGCGGCCAGGTGAGCTTGCTGGCGTCGCTCTCTGCGTTCCCGTCGTGGCTCCGGACAGTCACGGGATATGTGCCCTGCATACTTGTTGCAGTTGTAGCACTTGATCCCCGACCTGTCATGTTCGCCGTTTGGGCCACGACGATCGTTGCCGTGGTGCTTGCTCTTGCCGCGGCCGTTGCCCCTTGAGCCGCCGCCGTTCGAGCCGGATCCCTGTCCGTGCTCCTTCTGCTTGCCGCGGGCCATCCACTGCTCTTCCATGAGCAGCAGCTAGCTGCCCATGCGGTCCGCCGTCCTGATCGAGCACCTTTCCGCCGAGGAGCGCAGGCGTCCTATCAACTCCTCGACGGACATGCCGTTGAGATCGAGGAGATTCTCGATCGAGCAGGCGATCTGCGCGTACTGGCTAGAAACTTCACGTAGAAATTTCTGAACTATCTTTACCTCGTCCACCACGTCGTCGAGAGATCGCAGGTTATTGGCGAGGTTGGTGATGTGCATGCCGAACGCGTCGAGCGTCTCGCTGTCCTTGAAGGCGATCTGCTCGAACTCCTTGTGAAGCCGCTGCGCCGTGGCCTCCCGTGCCCGGCTGACGCCCATGCGCATCAGCTTGATCACCTCCCACGCGTCCGCCGCCGTTTCCTTGACTGCGAGAACCGGCACCATCTCCGGTGGCGCCGCACGCAGCAGTGCAGAGAGCGCTGCCATGTCCTCGCGATCGCCCGGCTCTCCCATGCCGGACACCGCCTCCCACAACCCTTGCGTGCGCAGGTTGATTTTCATCACCATCACCCACTCAATGTAACTGGTGGCTGTGAGGGTGGGGACGATGTTGGCGCCGAAGTTCGTGTACTCCTGGACGCCGCGCTCGTGGATGATCACTTCCTTGCCGCCTCCCCGGACGACGCTGCGCCTCCGGCTCCGTCCTCGCTCCCTCGCCGCTGCCGTCCCGGTGTCGCCATCCGTCTCGTTGGTGCGCGGCGCCGGCGTGCGTCCGCCGTCGTTGGACGACATGGCCGCTGCGGATCGTCAATTGCTCTGATGCCAATTGTTAGAAAACCTAGACTACTGCCCGCTCAACAATGGCGAGAGAAGGTTTTGTGCCGCGTGAAGAATGCAGCGTTTTCTGTCTTGCTTTATTCCTTATAACGAAAACGGGAAACGGATCGTGTCCGAGCTTTGCGGCCGCGCCATCCCACGGCCACTCTCGCACGTCCCAGCGATGCCACCGCGCGTGCTTGACTTCGTGCCATCCCACGATACACGCTCAGCAGCTCGATCCTATCTAAAAGGAAAAGAACCGGTCATGGCACAAACAGACTCGTGCACATGCGGTAGAGTTTTGATAAGCAAAGAAACAACTATCTAAACTAGATAAAGGGCGCCAGGATTACAAGGTCAACATTAAGGATGATTAGATCGATGTTTGCGTGGCGAAGCCGTGCGTTTGACAGAGAGAGATCCATTGGATTAGATCGATCGTTTGTGTCCGCTTGACAGAGAGATCGTGCAGTGCATGGATGGAGACTCGCGTGCGTTTCCAAGAGCTGAATCTCAGCTTGCGGTCGTTCTACGCTTACGATACAAGGAGAGAAGTACGTATATATAATACACCTTACGGACCGTATAAACACTAGATGCGTACGCTAGCAATCCGTATACGAACTGAAGACGCTCCTGA
>NW_021200867.1:0-1402 GCF_002162155.2 Triticum dicoccoides
AGGCACTCGGGCGGCTGCGCGCGTTCGACGAGTGGGTTCGGCTTCATGGACAAGACGGCAGCAAGCGTGGGGCGATCAACTGCTGCTGACCATGGTGCAATGGTGGGCACGAGAGCGGCAGCAGGGAGGAGCAAACGACGACGACGAGCGGAGCGTGGCGTCGGGCAACGGAGGCAATCGCCGCGGGCGCTGCAACAAGTGCGGCGAGCGCGGCCACTTCAAGCACGATCGCCCCAGTTGCGACGGGAGTCAGCCGCGGAGCGCGCGATGCTGGCGGACGTCGGCGTCGAGGCTGGCGGATGTCGGCGTCGAGGACGACGGCCTCCTCTAGGTCGTGGCTTAGGGGGTGAACTGTAGGGCAATAAGCCACAGCGAGCGGCGACGCGGTGCGCGAGTGTGCGCGCGGTGGATGCGTCGGGCTCGACCCGTGGCAGGCTTGGTCGGGTGCATGCGTGACCAAGGGTGTGTGCGTGTGTGTCCACGCATACGAGCGCGTGGGCCGTTGTGTGTAGGCGAGATACGTGGAGGAGTGACCACGTCGGGGCGCTGGACTCGAGCCATGGCGACTGCATGTGTGCGCGTCGGGTGCACGAGCCTGGGAGCGCGGGACGTGGGGGGTGCGCGAGTGGGGTGCGTGGGAGAGCGCGGCGCGACGCGTCTGTGCACGCCCGTATAAAGCCTGCTCCCTCCTCCGTTTTGTAGTTTGCGGGATCGAGTTCGTGCTAGAGGAAGAAAAAAGGCCGTTCGTGCGCCGGCAAAAACCACCTGTGTCCATTGTCTCCACCTTCTTCATCCTTCTTCTTTGTTGGTTCGTGCCACAGCGAGAGAGAGGAGAGCTAGGGCAGGCTAGGGTTTAGGGTTTTGACGCCAACAACTACTGCCACCACGCCTCTCAAAGGTCCCCTCACAATGATCTTGACCATAGCCATGACCGTCCTCGATCTGCCCTCCTTGACCACGATCTACACTTCACCTGCATGCGTGCATTCTCCATCATCATCTTAAACTACAAACGGCAACACACACACACAAAAAAAGATACATGCACACTAGAATATTCACACCCGGCCGTTGGGACACATGGGCAATTATCTAGTTTAATATATAAAAAAACCGGTATTAGGTATATGCACGTCAGATGTGGGCGGGGCAAAAAAAATTCTTTGATGGTGAAAGAGGTTCAAATCAGTCGATACGAACGAAGGGCTGAGATGAATTTGAAAGGGTCGATCCGTGGGAGAGGTCGATTGACCAATCATAGAGGAGCAATCAATGTTTCCTTGGGATAGAGGAACCCTACCCTACGTACCTAGCTAGTGACCGAAGCGAGCGCTCCACCCACTCACGCCAGAAGGAAGAAAACTCATGATTCTTCTTCCCCACATTTTCCGTGTAGACGTCA
>NW_021200868.1:0-1286 GCF_002162155.2 Triticum dicoccoides
CCTGAATGGAAATGGGATAAAATTGGTATGGATTTCATTACCGGTTTTCCCAGGACCAAGAGAGGGAATAATGCTATTTTCGTCGTGGTCGATCGTCTTTCCAAAGTAGCCCATTTCTTACCTGTTCGTGAGAGTATAACCGCTAGTCAGCTGGCAGACTTATACATCTCCCGAATAGTGTCTCTCCATGGTGTTCCTTTGGAAATTAACTCGGATCGAGGAAGTCTTTTCACCTCTCGATTTTGGGAAAGTTTCCAAAATGCTATGGGAACCCGTCTCTCCTTTAGCACCGCCTTCCACCCTCAGTCGAGCGGTCAAGTGGAACGCGTCAACCAGATTCTAGAAGACATGCTTCGAGCCTCTGTTATCTCATTCGGGATGGACTGGGAGAAGTGCCTTCCATTTGCCGAATTCGCTTATAACAACAGCTATCAGTCTAGCTTGGGTAAAGCCCCTTTTGAAGTTCTCTATGGACGACGGTGTCGAACACCCCTTAACTGGTCAGAGACTGGGGAAAGACAATTCTTTGGCCCGGATATGATTCAGGAAGCAGAAGAACAAGTTCGCATCGTTCGTGAAAAGTTGAAAACAGCCCAATCTCGTCAAAAGAGTCAATATGACCGAAAACATAAGGCTATGACTTTCGAGGTTGACGAGAAGGCTTATCTTTGGGTCACCCCTCTGAAGGGAACCCATCGTTTCGGTATCAAAGGCAAATTGGCTCCTCGTTACATTGGACCTTTTCGCATTCTCGCCAAACGAGGAGAAGTTGCTTACCAGTTGGAACTACCTCCGCATCTCTCTAGAGTCCACGATGTCTTCCACGTTTCTCAACTCAGGCGTTGCTTCTCGGATCCTATCCGTGGAGTGGACTACGAAACGCTTGATCTCCAAGATAATCTTACATACCGAGAGTACCCCATTCGTATCCTCGATCGGGCCGAGCGTACCACTCGACGTCATAATATCAAGTTTCTCAAGGTTCAATGGTCGCACCATTCTGAGGATGAAGCAACTTGGGAAAGGGAGGATCGTCTTCGACTCGAGTACCCCGCCTTCTTTCCGGAGGAACCCAAATCTCGGGACGAGATTCTTTTGAGTGGGGGTGAGTTGTCACACCCTAGCTAGTCATGCATTAGAGTGTGTGCATCATGTTTAAAATTCCATTTAACTTGAAATGGGGATTTGTGAAACCCTCCGAATCATTTTGAAAATAACCCAAATAAAAATTTCTCCAAGAAGGTCCAAGAAAATGCTCATGTTGCTCTCTGAAAATATTGGACAGA
>NW_021200869.1:0-1872 GCF_002162155.2 Triticum dicoccoides
ATTAGGTTTTGTCACTCCGATTGTCGGAGAGGTATCTCTGGGCCCTCTCGGCAATGCTCATCACCAAAGCCTTGCAAGCATGTAACTAATGAGTTAGTTATAAGATGAAGTATTACAAAACGAGTAAAGAGACTTGTCGATAATGAGATTGAACTAGGTATTGGATACCGACGATCGAATCTCGGACAAGTAACATACCGATGACAAAGGGAACAACGTATGTTGTTATGCGGTTTGACCGATAAAGATCTTCGTAGAATATGTAGGAACCAATATGGGCATCCAGGTCCCGCTATTGGTTATTGACCAGAGATGTGTCTCAGTCATGTCTACATCGTTCTCGAACCGTAGGGTCCGCACGCTTAAGGTTTCGATGACAGTTATATTATGAGTTTATGTATTTTGATGTACCGAAGGTTGTTCGGAGTCCCGGATATGATTACGGACATGACGAGGAGTCTCGAAATGGTCGAGACATAAAGATTGATATATTGTACGGATATATTTGGACACCGGAAAAGGTTCCGGAGAAGTTTGGAGCCCCGGGAGGTTACCGGAACCCCCCGGGAGGTATATGGGCCTTATTGGGCCCATGTAGGAGGAAGAGAGAAGGAGCAAGGGAAGGGGGCGCGCCCCCCAAGCCCAATCCGAATTGGGGAGGGGGGCCGGCCCCCCTTTCCTTTCTCCTTCCCCCTCTTCCTATTACTACTACTAGTACTACTTCCTAATACTAGTACTCTTTCCTTCCCCCTCCAAATAAGATAAGGAAAAGAGAGGGAAACCTACTTGGAGTAGGTTTCCCCCTCCTCATGGCACGCCCCCCTAGGGCCGGCCACTTCCTCCCTCCCTCCTTTATATACGGGGGTAGGGGGGCACCCTAGAACACACAAGTTGATCATTGATCGTTCCTTAGCCGTGTGCGGTGCCCCCTCCATGATATTACACCTCGGTCATATTGTAGCGGTGCTTAGGCGAAGCCCTGCAACAGGAGAACATCAAGATCGTCACCACGCCGTCGTGCTGACGGAACTCCCCCTCGGCGCCTCTGCTGGATCGGAGATCGAGGGTGCGTCATCGAGCTGTACGCATGTCAAGAACTCGGAGGTGCCGGAGTAACGGTACTTGGATCGGTTGAACCGGAGGACGTACGACTACTTCCTCTACGTTGCGTCAACGCTTCCGCTTCGGTCTACGAGGGTACGTAGACGACACTCTCCCCTCGTTGCTATATCATCACCATGATCTTGCGTGTGCGTAGGAAATTTTTTGAAATTACTACGTTCCCCAACATTTTTGTTCTTCTTTACCGTCATGTTCTTATGTATGACTAACTTCTGTTTGACGTTGTAGGAGGACAAGTTGAAGAGGCCGCTCTCAGACATGGAGTCGCGGAAGCTGGCCCACGAGCGGAGTCATCGCAAGGAGGGCGAGAGCCAGTACTACGGCAAGACCGAGGAGCACCTGGGGTCTTACACTCATCACTATCAGGAGTTGCATCCGGATGTTCCTGTTGCTGTGGTCGCCCAATCTCAGATCGATGACACGGCGGTGGTGGCCATCCAGGGGAAGAAGAATGGCTGGTATCTGTGTTTCGATGGCTTGATCACTCCTTCAATCTCGTACACACAGCTTCGGGCTACCAACCCGAGCTAGTTAGAGAGTACGGGGCGTTCACAGACTCCCTTAGCCCGCCAGCATGCTGTAAGTACTTCCTCTTTATCTTTTTCTATCTAGCATTCTCAGTTTATTTTCAGCATTGCTCACTTAGAAACAACCTAAATTATGTAGGCATATAAGGAGTTTGTCGAGCATAGGAATCTCGAGGTGTGGGAGTACTTGAAACGAGTGAAGGCAAACAATGATTACAACCGT
>NW_021200870.1:0-1468 GCF_002162155.2 Triticum dicoccoides
AAAAATATTCATGATAGTTCAAAAAGTACCCATGAAATACAATCGAGAAATGAAGGCTACGATTTAAATACAATCGATCTTAGCTAGCTATCTGTTCACAATCTTCTTGCCCTTCTTTTTCGCAAATGGAGTTCTTCTGTGGAACGGACGTCCTTTAGGTAGGGTGGTCCTGCTTCTTCTTGTGGTGTATGCTACTACTTCATCATCGTCGTCATGTTCGATCCTCGGGTCGCCGTACTTGTCGAAGTCTTGCTCATTGGCTACTCCATCCATTCCGATGATCTTCCTTTTGCCTCTCCTCACGACAACACGACTGGGCTTTGGCGGGTCGGTAATGAAGAAGCATTGGTTCACTTGGGAAGCCAGTACCCATGGCTCATTTTTCGCGGTGACGTTTGCGCCCGCGATCTTGGATTTGGCTTCGGGTATAACCATGGTGGTGAAATACCGGTCTTCTTTTATGACGTTCTTGGCGCATCTGACACGGAACATCGGGACCTTCTCTCCAGCGTAGCTCAGCTCCCAGATCTCCTCGATCCTTCCGTAGTATCTGTCCTTGTCGTTACCGGTGTAGGATTCCATCGTTACCCCGGAGTTCTGATAACCATCGCTCTTCATGTCCTTGGCCTCGGTGTAGAATGTGTAGCCGTTGATATCGTACGCCTCATAGGTCATCAGGTTGTGCTCGGCGCCCTGTGACAAGGCGAATATGAGTTGTTCTTCCGCGGAAGAATCCTCATGTAAAGGGTACGACAGAAGCTTATGCTTGAACCAACACGTGAAACATGAGTTGTGCTCTTTGAGTGTATCTCCGTCCGTCCTCTGTTGGCCTCGGTCATTGTACGTCTTTTTAATAAAGGTTTTGTGCTCTACCACCCAAGGATCGACCACGTCTATGTGTTGTAGCGCGACTAGGTTTGCTCTTTCAAAGTCGGCGAGTCGACCCTCGAAGTCGACATGCATTTCGCGGCGACCCTTAGGGTGACCCCATCCAGCGAGCCTGCCGAGGTGCCTGTTGACGGGCAGACCAACGGGGTTCTCGATGCCTAGATAATTCGTGCAGTAGGAGATGCACTCTTCGGTCAGAAAGCCCCTGGCTATGCTTCCTTCTGGACGTGACATGTTGCGAACGTATCCTTTGATGACACCATTCATCCTTTCGAACGGCATCATGCTGTGCAGGAACGTCGGCCCGAGTTGGATGATATCCTCCACTATATGGACCAGCAGATGCACCATAACGTCGAAGAATGCGGGCGGGAAGTACATCTCAAGCTCGCATAGTATCACCACGATCTCTTCCTGTAGCCTTCTGAGTTGCCTCACGCCAATCGACTTCCGAGAGATGACGTCGAAGAAGTTGCATAGGCCAAATAGTGTTTCACGGACGTGCGCGTCCATGATCCCACGGATTGCAACTGGAAGTATCTGCGTCATCAGCACGTGACAGTCGTGAGACTTCATCCCG
>NW_021200871.1:0-2381 GCF_002162155.2 Triticum dicoccoides
AAAAAAGCAAATGTGTTTAAAAACATTTAACAGTAGAAAGAACCATAATTAACCTTGATGTGGATGTATGAATGTCTACACATGTACAATTATTCCCACCTTTTGTTATAGACTTTTTGGCTTTCTTATTATTCTAAAATGTTTGGCTTGTCTTTATTTTTCTTACTTTGATTAATAGATTGGTTGTCAAACATGTGCGAAATGGCTTTGAAATCATACAAAATCTAGTTGTAAGGAGATAAAGTACCTACAGTTTTGAATTGAAGCCACATACGGTTTTGAATTAAATGATAAACTTGTCTAATTTGGGATCTTGAAGAACAATTGTAGACTCAGACGATAATTTAGTGACTACATTTTCCTAATTTAGTTGCAACCACACCAACACGACTCATGCATGTGTATATTTTTTGACCCGGTACTGTAGGGGCATTCATCTCATGATAAAACAATGAATGATCTGCCAACCCTCTGAACGGAGTGCAACTCATAGGCATTCATTTCATGATTGGAATATGTATACTCCACCAACCTTCCCTTGTCCCAATAATATCTTTGCCTCTGTAGAGAGGATCATAGCTTCGCCTGCATAGATCAGAAAAAGGATTTTGCCCGCTTTATAGATAAAGCAACAGTCGCACATTACAACCATCATACAACCGAAAGAACAGAAACAAAAGGAAAGAAACGACAAAGATACAAAAAGCTCTATTTTCCCAGTCCGTCTTTACATGTTCCTAGACTGATTTAGTATACCAAAAAGGTGAAAATCACACACTAATATGAGTAGAAGATGATATCATCTACAGGGATATAAGGAACAATAGGAATAGGAGACACTACGAAATGCAAGATCCCATAACAAGCTTGGAGGTATACCGTAGGAACAGGAGACACTACGAACAATGCAAGATCCCATAGGAATAGGAGACACTACGAACAATGCCTACGGGAGCCGACGGGGATATATACCGACGGTTACCATAGGCACAAATAGTCTATGCCAACGGTTTTTCTATGTTGAAGGGCAGTGGAGGTATACCGACACTATTTATGCCGATGGGGATATTCCTACGGTAACCGTAGAGATAGTCTATGCCGATGGTATTCGGCCCTTTGCCAACGGTTTTAACCGTAGGCATAGCCCGCGATTCCTGTAGTGAAGGATCATCGGACCTGCAATGAAAATGGTAGGACCTGTGATGGAATTAATTAGACCGCACCAAGGACAAAAGGGTATATTATATATTATCTCTACACTACTAGGGAAAAGCCTATACACAGAATCTTATCAGCAACGCGCTTTAAAATAAGGCGCTGCTGCTAATTAGCAGTAGCGTGCTCAGGAGTAACTTGCTGCTGAAACAAATATAGCAGTAGCGCGCCCGCTCAAAGACGTGCTACTGCTATAATTCCCACGAGGACGCCGCGAGTCTAGTTATAGCAGCAATGCATTATAACGACGGACGCTACTGCTACATAGCATAGTAGCAGCACATTTCTCCAATAAGCGCTACTGCTAAGTTTACTACAAAAATTTAGTCCCACCTCGCTCCGTGAAGAGAGTTTCTACCACCTTAAATATGTTACTTCTCAAACTTTGACAAGCACTTGGTCTTCATTGAACTCTATGTGTAGAATTTGTGGCTGCAATATGAGTCTTCACCTGTTCCTAAACCGGTGAGGACTCATATTGACAAATCAGATTGTACACAAAAAGATCACTGATGATCAATGTATTTTTGATATATTGAACAAAGTCTATTTTTACATGCTGACACATAGCAGTAGCGCTTTATTGTGAAAGGCGCTGCTGCTAGGTAGCTTAGCAGTAGCGTCTTTCCCTATAGCGCGCTACTGCTAATCCATTCATCTCCCACCCCCATCTCCTCTATCCGATCCAGTCACACAGTCACACACTCACTGGATCCCCTCTCAATCCCCCGCGCCGGTCCACCCCCGGCCGTCGCCCCTCCTCCGTCTGCACCGCCGTCACCTCCTCCTCCTTGCTGGACTCGGTACCGGCCTCCTCCTCCTCCGTCCTCCCTCTCCACACGCCGCTGGCCGGCCCCTCCTCGCTCCGCCTTCCTCCTCCGCCCTCCCTCCACTGGCCCCGCCGGCCGGCCCCTCCTCCTTACGGTCATGTTCGCAATTAACAGATACAAAACGAGTAGAGAAGGAAATTAATTGTGAATAAGTGAAACTTGTAACATATCGAGCTTAGTGATGAAATTTAGACTTCGCAAATAACTATATGATAAATATTTTATTAATAATATTTTTCCGAAAACAAATTAAACTCATCGACATCCATTCCCAGATTAAAAAGGAATGCTCCATCCACCTCACTTTTCCGAACAATGTTTCACCATTTATAGATA
>NW_021200872.1:0-1633 GCF_002162155.2 Triticum dicoccoides
CAATGTTCTATTGACTACTTCAGTTTGGCCATCAGTTTGGGGGTGACAAGTAGTACTAAAAAGCAGTTTAGTCCCCAACTTAGCCCATAAACATCTCCAAAAGTGGCTAAGAAAT
Source organism: Triticum dicoccoides (assembly GCF_002162155.2). Classification (NCBI taxonomy): domain Eukaryota; kingdom Viridiplantae; phylum Streptophyta; class Magnoliopsida; order Poales; family Poaceae; genus Triticum; species Triticum dicoccoides. The sequence goes on from NW_021200872.1 coordinate 116, forward strand.
TTAGTATCACGATCTGAAACAATAGTATTTGGCACACCATGCAAGCGAATAATTTCACGAAAGAACAAATCAGCAACATTAACAGCATCATCGCTTTTATGACATGGTATAAAGTGTGCCATTTTCGAGAATCTATCCACGACAACAAATATGCTATCCCTCCCCTTCTTTGTTCGAGGTAAACCTAAAACAAAGTCCATAGATATATCCTCCCAAGGAACACTAGGTACAGGCAAAGGCATATATAAACCATGAGGATTGAGTCGTGACTTAGCTTTTTGACATGTAGTGCAGCGAGCAATAAAACGCTCAACATCCCGTCTCATCTTTGGCCAAAAGAAAAGTTTAGCAAGTACGTCCTCCGTCTTCTTCACGCCAAAGTGTCCCATTAATCCTCCTCCATGCGCCTCCTGAAACAACAAAAGACGAACGGAGCTAGCTGGAATGCATAGCTTGTTAGCACGAAACACAAATCCATCATTAACGACAAACTTGTTCCACATTCTTCCTTCTTTGCATTTCTGCATTACATCTTTAAAATCAGCATCATGCACATATTGATCTTTGATGGTCTCCAAACCAAATATTTTGAAGTCAAGTTGTGAAAGCATAGTATAGCGACGAGACAATGCATCAGCAATAACATTTTCTTTTCCCTTCTTGTGTTTAATGACATAAGGGAAAGTCTCAATGAATTCAACCCATTTAGCATGTCTACGATTCAGTTTAGCTTGACTTTTAATATGTTTCAAAGATTCATGATCAGAATGTAGAACAAATTCTTTGGGCCGTAAATAATGTTGCCATGTTTCTAAAGTCCGAACAAGAGCATATAATTCTTTATCATAAGTAGAATAATTCAGACTAGGCCCACTCAATTTTTCAGAAAAGTATGCAACAGGTTTGCCATCTTGTAATAACACACCTCCTAATCCAATTCCACTAGCATCACATTCAAGCTCAAAAGTCTTATTAAAATCAGGAAGTTGGAGTAAAGGAGCATGTGTCAACTTATCTTTCAATACCGAGAAGGCTTCTTCCTGTGCGGTACCCCAAAGAAAAGGCACATCTTTCTTTGTAAGCTCATTGAGAGGTGCAGCAATGGTGCTGAAATCTCTCACAAAACGCCTATAGAATCCAGCGAGGCCAAGAAAACTCCACACGTGTGTGACCGTTTTGGGCTGCGGCCAACTCTCAATAGCTTCAATCTTGGCTTTATCAACTTCAATTCCCTGTGGAGTAACAACATAGCCAAGAAAAGATACTCGGTCGGTGCAAAAGGTGCACTTCCCAAGGTTACCAAACAAACGTGCATCACGTAAAGCAATAAAAACAGCACGTAAATGTTCCAAATGTTCTTCCAAAGATTTGCTATAAATCAATATGTCATCAAAGTAAACTACCACAAATCGTCCAATGAAAGCACGTAAAACTTCGTTCATTAATCTCATGAAAGTACTAGGTGCATTAGTTAACCCAAAAGGCATGACTAACCACTCATATAATCCAAACTTAGTT
>NW_021200873.1:0-2002 GCF_002162155.2 Triticum dicoccoides
TTCCATGATAGGATATACATCGCGTCCATGGGCATGAACACAAGGTTCAAGGTCGACTCCCACTTCCTCAATACATAATCTTTCATTCACTTCTCGCCTTCAACGAAATCGTGTGTTGAAATTTTATCTGACATAACACTAGTAGAGTATGACCCGTAGTAGTTTCCGGGTTCACACAGTTTAGAGAAGGCATATGTCCAACCCATCGGGCCTCTTAGGAACATATACCACAAACTTCAGGAGTATATAACACAAGCTCGATAGCAGAGCATGGTTGACAAAGCAGGGGATACAATTTACCAAAGGCGGTATACATCCTAGGAAAGGCTCAAGGTTATTGGATATGAAGGACATTGTCGGATAAAATCCAACAAAGGATCTGGGGTGAGTATCGGCACACAACCAGAGGAAGAAGAATGCACGGGCATCATATTATAGAACATCGGAATAATTCGATGCTTAGATAATAAAGGAATTTCGATTTCCAAAACAAAGGATCAGAAGCAGTCGCTCTGATCAAGGATGGATAAGTTGGATATACCAGAGGCACAATTGATGACAAATAGTTTGGTCGAGAACCAGCTCATGTTCAAAAATGATGTCTGAGCCGGAAGGATAATTTAGAAGGGTTGATAGATGATTGTGTGCATTCGCACACATGCTGAATCAATAGGATCAAAATGACGGTGCCTAAGGATACTAACGAATATTGCCAGACATATGGAAAGCATCCATAATGCAAGCAGACAAGTATTGCAGAGCAATAAGCTATTAAGGATTTTTGGAGGATCAATTAGTATTTCGAAGACCATTGTGAAACACATGAACAACTAGGGGATGAGCGGATACTCGATAAGTGCGAGAATTATCCATAGGGGTATTCAGATGACAAGGAACAGCAAGGCGATAAGCTTAAAGGATTATCGAGACAACGACGAGTGTTTCGAGGTATCTGGTAATAACAAGACCAACTGGGGATGAATGTAAGAATAACAAATGCAAGTAGTTATCCATAAGGGTTGACGGTGGAAGGGGAATTGCAAATGCGATGAACATAAGTTCTCGGGTTAAAAACGGAGAGTATCTTCAGGGTCTTCACGTGCCGCAGACGATCATCATTAATAAGGGGCTCTCCGGGTGAAAGTGATAACGAGATCCTAATGTTAGATTTAGCAAAAATCATTTAACCCAAATAGAAGAGAAATAAGAGTCCCAGAGTATAGGTCGAGGAATAAAAGATCCTAATACCACCCAATGGCGACGTGGGCCCGTAAGGCTCACAGCCATGTTAGTAAAAGTTTTGTAGTGACTAGACTCGACTTCGACCAAGGAGTGTGGAAGGGGGATTCCTACAGGCAGTCGGCTCTGATACCAACTTGTGACGCCCCCGATTCAATCGTACACTAATCATACACGCAAACGTGTACGATCAAGATCAGGGACTCACGGGAAGATATCACAACACAACTCTACAAATAAAATAAGTCATACAAGCATCATAATACAAGCCAGGGGCCTCGAGGGCTCGAATACAAGTGCTCGATCATAGACGAGTTAGCGGAAGCAACAATATCTGAGTACAGACATAAGTTAAACAAGTTTGCCTTAAGAAGGCTAGCACAAACTGGGATACAGATCGAAAGAGGTGCAGGCCTCCTGCCTGGGATCCTCCTAACTACTCCTGGACGTCGTCAGCGGGCTGCACGTAGTAGGGGCACCTCCGGTGTAGTAGGGGTCGTCGTCGACGGTGGCGTCTGGCTCCTGAACTCTAGCATCTGGTTGTGACAACCAGAAAGAAAGGAAAAGGGGAAAAAGGGGGGAGAAAGCAACCGTGAGTACTCATCCAAAGTACTCGCAAGCAAGGAACTACACTACATATGCATGGGTATATGTGTAAGGAGGCCATATCAGTGGACTGAACTGCAGAATGCCAGAATAAGAGGGGGATAGCTAATCCTGTCGAAGACTACGCTTCTGGCAGCCTCCGTCTTGCAGCATGTAG
>NW_021200874.1:0-1285 GCF_002162155.2 Triticum dicoccoides
GGGGGGGGGGGTTTCTTGTAAGCCTCCCTTTCTCCAAGAATCTGTGTCGGAAACCTTGAGCTAGTTGGTTAAGCTAAACAACAACTTGGAGAGTTGGAAGATAAAAGCTTGTCTGACTTAGTTCATGTTAAGGGATATCTTTTGTGCGTGTGTGTGTGTTGAAGAAAGATGATATCTCCATTGATTGGTCCTCGTGATTAGTTGTTGGATCTATTGCCTTGTCAAGACTTTGACTTGAGTATGGGCTATCGTCAAGTCAAATCAGAACCAACGATTTTCGTAATGTTGCCTTACTCGTGGTTGATCCCTCGAGCATACACCATTACATCTTTTGGTCTGACCATTGCTATCACCGTGTTCACATGATGGTGGAAGTCCGGTAATATGGAAAATTCTGATGAGTTGTTGTTGAGCCCATCAGCAGCATTTTTGTCTCCCCCATGATTCATTCTGAACATCAACCTAGTGTTGAAAACCTTGTAAGCAATGCCTTCGTGTTCCGTTCATGAAGCTTATGCTTGGATGAAAGAAGTGACTTTCTCCAAGTTCAAGTGCACTAGGTGTAAGTTGCCGCAATGAATTTGAGAAAGGTTTGTTTTGTTTCCCTTGGAATCATCCCAAATCGGTCATGCATACGTACGAAGTATCCCAAACCTTTTTTTTTGAATTTTTTGCCTCTAGATCTTGAAAGCCCTGTAACTTTTTTTGAGTTAGGTTTTTGGGGATTTTGAAAATGTTTAACGGGGTTCCCCCAGTTAAATTCGGATGTAACTTTTCGAGTAGATGATTTTTCATATATAAAACTTTTTAATCCGAGTTCGTATGCAAAAGTTATGCCCATTTTACAAATTTCCAGAGAGATTTTACAAATAAAGTCGAAATTTATATTTGTAAATTTTCTCAACAACTAGACCACATATCACGTGGCAAATTATATTCTTTTATTTTTTTTTACATTTTTATCTTTTTTTAAAAAAAACAGAAAAGGCGGTCCACAGGGGGGGGGGGTTTCTTGTAAGCCTCCCTTTCTCCAAGAATCTGTGTCGGAAACCTTGAGCTAGTTGGTTAAGCTAAACAACAACTTGGAGAGTTGGAAGATAAAAGCTTGTCTGACTTAGTTCATGTTAAGGGATATCTTTTGTGCGTGTGTGTGTGTTGAAGAAAGATGATATCTCCATTGATTGGTCCTCGTGATTAGTTGTTGGATCTATTGCCTTGTCAAGACTTTGACTTGAGTATGGGCTATCGTCAAGTCAAATCAGAACCAACGATTTTCGTAATGTTG
>NW_021200875.1:0-2097 GCF_002162155.2 Triticum dicoccoides
CTAATGGGGCTGGACGGAAGCCTCTTTTTCTACCAGTGAAGTATGCAATTCATGAGCACAAAACAGAAATTATAGTTCAGTATCTCTAAAAAATGAAGCGGGAGGAGAGAAATCATGACTCACCTCACCCAACAACAAGGTGGAAACTGCAACCCAAGAAAAAAATGCCCTTCCCTCTCTCGGTGAAGAGCATGCATGCCTCCAGGAGGTGCCGACCTCAATCTCCTTCCTTCCTTGGATGTGCTATCTAATTACAAATTCCAGAAAAAAAATACAAATCATCCAAAGGGGATTACTTTCCAGTAGTCAGGGGCCGTAAAATGCAGCTATGACACACCTATTATACACATGCATTCACCTTTAAGAGTGACTAATCAGTAATCACTAAAAGGGAGTAGGAAATAAACAAAATACTCGTATTACTGTTAAGAGGTGAATAAAACATATCATTTTTTAGGCTTTTGCAACCAGTGGCAAGAAACAAATACATGTGCATCCTACTGCTGATTCCTCACAATAATAACCTGCTTGATCAACACTGGTACAAAAATAAATATTATATAAACAAACTAATCTTGAAAAATGGTAGTTGGATTAAGAAGCAATTAATTTGAAGAGACCAAGAATATTTGTGGAGATGGAAAAATGACTCCTCGTTGGCGTTCCAGCAAATAGGCTGTGAGCAACTTAGTCTGCTGCGGAATAAAAGAAATTACAGAGCTAACCTTAGAGGTGCGCCATTAGTAACCTTAGAGGTGCGCCACTAGCTAAAAAGCTAGGTGCGCCATCAATAAAGGCTGAAATGCGCCACTAATAGTATATTTGGAAAACAAAAAAAAATACACATTTACAAAAAACAACCTATAAGGAAAAATAATTTAAAAACAAAATATGAAACAGAACCATAATTTTTATTATAGCAAGAATATTACCATGTCTTTACAAGTATCCAATAAAAAGAAAATTGCACAGAAATAAAACAAAATCCTATAACTAATCTTCTATTCCCTCCGTCCAAGAATACCTCTCGCAAGGGGAGGAAAATTTGAACTGAAGTGCATTTTACATTACAACCCGTCATATTTCAAATCAAAATCAATCGAGTCCACGTCCGATCGGCAGCAGCGCCTCGTCCTGGCATCAAGGAGAGCCAGAACTCATCTCTTCGGTAGCTCGTCACCAACCTCCCGGCAGCCTCCGACATCACGTACCCACCCTCCCGGCGTCGATCAACTGCTTTGAGGTAGCAGATTCCTCCTCTGTGTCTGCTCCTGCAATTAACACTTTAAATACAATTTGAATGTTAACATGGGGCAAAGACAAGATGGATCAGTATATAACAATGGAGTACATGCACAATTAGATGTTCAAGCTGTTTAATGTCACTCCCATCATCACAATTTCATCTCAGGAAATGGAGTAGAATATATTTAATTGGATGTTTGAATGATATGGTTACTTACAAGTGTCAGGGCTATTACGGTCAGTTAAGTAATTGCACCAGATTAAAGAGGAGCCAAAGAATTTACAAGTGGTCTAGTGCATATGCAAGTGCAAGTTACTCAGTTAAAATTCAGTACTCCATTGCCCAAAATAATTCAGTTAAAATTTTGTTAAAAGATCACTGAATTAACCAAGTACTCCAGGTCAGGTCCAGTTACTCAATGCATAATTTCTAAACCTATCATCAATGGAAGGTCACCAATTTTAATTGAGCAGTAGCTAATTGAGCAAACACACTGAGCTTATGCATAACACATTAGCTGCAGAAAGTACTCACCTTGCGGTGATTATTCCACAGGGATAAACCTCCAAATATAACCACTATACCACACTATATAAATTGTGAATCAAGGAACTGCCGCAATTGACATGAGAAGATCAACAATATATGCTCACCTCCAGGAACAAAGTCAGCTCCATATATGCTAGCTCCAGAGTAAATATGCCACAATATCACACCTTGTAAAAAGAGCATCTTATTAAACAGTCGGTCACAAACATTCTAATTTCTTAACATAATTACAGTAAGTTACTTACTTGCGGTATACACAGGGGATAATTATCATATTAATTACCTTGTTTGAGGTAAATTAA
>NW_021200876.1:0-922 GCF_002162155.2 Triticum dicoccoides
CCTCCACCAAGGGCCACGAAATTCCCCCCTCTTCCTCCATATATACAGCCCTTAGGGCATCGTTTAGACTTTGCGTTTTGTTTAGATTAAAAGTTCGCCATAGCTGCAACTTCGCGTACTTCGTTTGTGTTCAACGACCAGACAAAGGCGTCACAGAACCCCACCTTGATCAATAAAGCTTTCATCTTATATTCGCAATATCCAGATTGCAATCTTAGTTTCTTGCTTGTTCTTCGTTTGCTCGCAGGAAACAGACCCTCGTGGTCAGGTTGATCGTGCTCCGGCGTGGTCAATAACCTCTCGGAGTTGATTTAGCGATTGCTAAGGCGCGACGTCCTCGCACGTTCGTAGTCGGATCGTCAAAGTCGACTTCCACCAAAGCGAAATCCACCATCTCATCGAAACACGGGACACCTTTGCCTCTATCACCGAATTGGGTGATTCTTTTTTTGTTGGAAACTAGATTTCGTGCACTTTCCAACCCAATTGGAATCACCTTCAAATTCGTCCGGAGCGTTGAGTTGTGGACGAAACAATCTGATGCTGCAGCAGAATCCGAGTCAAACTACAAGTCCAAAGGTGTTACATCACCTCCACTTGGGCCCATTGGCCTTGTACGACCTAGATTTAGTTTTAGGCTGCCTTGGGACGTCCTCCCACCTCCTTGGCCGCCACCCCTTGCTCCTATATAAGTAGATCCATCTAGTAGCTTTTCCTTGGGATTTGTTTAGTTAAAAGTTAGCCATTGCAACTTCGTGTGCTTCGTTTGTGTCCAACGACCAGACCAAGACCACTTTTCGGATCCCCACCATTATCAATACTTCATACATATTCGCGATATTCAGATTGCTTTTATCGTATTCTTGCTTGTTCTTCGATTGCTTGCAGGAATAGACCTTCGTGGTCAGGTTGATCGTGCTCC
>NW_021200877.1:0-1082 GCF_002162155.2 Triticum dicoccoides
GTGCTGACCACTGGGCCACTTTGACTCGGTTCGCACCGGCGGTGCAAGCTGGATTCTCAGATATGCGCGATCTCTATCCTGTGAGATCTGCTCTGCCAGACGTGATGGTTTGGCGTGATGTAGGAGGCATCACCCCACCTCGCGGTCCCCGCAGGCCACCGTCTGTTGGTCCAAGGCCTCATCCTAGCCCCTATGGTCCACAAGCTTCGCGAGATCGTCTGTTTCCGGATGATCATGTTGAGCTTCCAGGCTATGGAGGTGACTTCTACGAGGACTACTACGGATCGGTCTGAGTTAGTGGTAGTATCACTAGTTCGCACTAGCTGTGTCGTCTATCGTCCCGCGTGACTCGTGGGATATGACCTAGTTTGTACTCTTTCCGGAGGTGTAGAAAAATAATGTATAGGAGCTTGGAATGCCTCCGATGAGATGTAATCCTCTTTCACCGTAATAGTACTTGTTTGGTCTTGTACTAAACCCTGTATGGTGTGTATGACGATGGAATAAAAGCAGCAGTTCTGTTTTTACCATGTCATACGGATGATCATCTTGCATTTCGAGTTATTCCTTACATTTTTACCCTATGTCGGAATTTTATCATCCTGACTAAATCATTGTCTTGTTTACCTAGGATGGTCAACACGCGCGCTAACCCTGCTTCTCAAGAGCAGGCCGAAGGCAGTGAAGCCAGGGATGCAAATCTGCCTCATCCTCCTTCACTAGCCGAGGTTATGATGGAAGCTGAGAGAAACAAGCGGGAGACCAACCGTTTGTTGGAGCGTATTGAGCAGAACACAGCACACCCTCAGAGGACTAACGTGGTGTCACTCAGTGATTTCATCAAATTACATCCACCCACGTTCCACCACTCTGTCGAGCCTCTCGACGCTGATGACTGGCTTCGCAGTATCTCTCACAAACTGCGTTCCGCGCTGGTAGCGGAGGCTGACAAGGTCACCTTTGCTGCATATCATCTTGAAGGCCCCGCCAGTCTATGGTGGGAGAATTATGGAGCTATGCGCCCAGCGGGCCATGTCACTACTTGGGCTGAATTCAGCGAGGCTTTCCGTGAACATCACATT
>NW_021200878.1:0-891 GCF_002162155.2 Triticum dicoccoides
GTTCAAGGTTACAATCACCTAACTAAATCCAAATTATTCCAAATTTATTAAAAATTCATTTATCCACCAATATATAATCAACATGCTCACCTACTAGACCTAAATTCACATAATTCATCGAACATCTTTTCCAACCTCCTCAAAATCACAATCACCTGACTAAATCCAATCAGAACCTTATAATCCATCGTAAAATTAGGTTAAAAGATCACAATCACCTGACCAATTCAAATTGTTTCAAACTAATTTAAACATCTATCTATCCACCAATACAATAATCACCATCCTCCTCTACTAGACCTAAAATCTCATGATCCACAAAACATGTTTGATTATCATCTCAAGACACAATCACCTAACTAAATCCAACTAATATCTCATAAATCACAGAGAAATTTGGTTCAATATCACAATCACATAACTAAATCCATATTGTTCAAGATTAATTAATACACCGAACATCTTTGACTATCTCCTCAAGATCACAATCAACTAAATCCATTGAAAAATCTCGTAATCCACCATGAAATTTGTTCAAGATCACAGAGACATTTGGTTCAATATCGCAATCATCTACCAACTCCAAATTGTTAAAGATTAATTAATCCACCAAACATCTTTGACATCTCTCCAAGATCACAATCTACTAACTAAATCTATTGAAAATCCTGTAATCCACTATGAAATTTATTCAAGATCCCAATAGCCTAACTACATCCAAATTGCTCCATGTTTACTAAAGGACCACTTATCCACCAATATAATAACTACCATGCTCACTTACTATACCTAAGTAAACATAATTCACCAAACATCTTTGACTAACTCGTCGAGATCACAATCACCTAACTAAATCCAACAAAACCTCAAAATCCACCGTGAATTTGTTTG
>NW_021200879.1:0-2051 GCF_002162155.2 Triticum dicoccoides
CCCCGCCGTAAAACCATCTACACCAGGAGCTTTGGATGGGGCCATTTGAAATAAAGCTTCCTTGACCTCCTGGGCTGTGAATGTTGGGAGATGCTCATGTACTGTTTGCTAATGCATACATTTTCCTTTTTTCTTTTTTGAGATGCTTTCTTTGTTTTTAATTTAAGGGTTTACTGTGATCAGGATAAGGATAGGAAAATCAAAGCCAAAGCAATATTACCCTAATCCCATATCTATTTGTGTTATAACAAGAGATGTTCAAAATTGTGTCATAAGAGTACTGATTATCGCGGGTGATGCCTGTAAACCACATAAATACTGTTGACCAGCTGCCCTCTGTTCTATGAGATGGATTATCGGTTTTCCCCTTTTCAACGTAAGATCACATTTTCCCTTTTCAGCATCAGTTTATATCAGTGTGTACATGTGGTAGTATTATTTGTCTGGAAAGACCAGGGATTTGTAGTCTGACCACACCACACTCCAATTATTACTTGGATTCTTTCTCCAAAGCACATCATGTGAAAATCTTGTTTTTGTGAAGCATTTTATGGCTTCCAAGCTAGAGTTCACCCCAAATATTTTGTTTGAGTATCTTCTTTTTTTGCGAATACACTTAGCAGCGTATCATTTTATTGATAGAGTTTTTAGAAGATTACAGGACGGTTTCCCAGGACGTACACTTAGCAGGCGTCGTGGAGAAACCAAAGTGAGCAGGAGAAGCGGGGGTGCTCAGCCTCATAGTATCGTCCGTGAAGAAATCGACTACCGCTGCGATGGCAATTGCCAGGACAAAAGCGAACTATAGCAATCAAGTATTAACTCCTATGAACTAACTACCTCTAGAACACAGTTTCTATACCATGTACGTAGTTCTCACCGAGGAGAGAGCCTTTCACTGGGACGAACCCCTCCCGACACTAGTAGAAAAAGGGTCAAACGTGAAGCACATTAGTGCCGGTTTGATTTTGGCCCGGTACTAATGGTACCATTAGTGTCGGTTCAAACGGATTTGCATTAATGCCGGTTCGTGTTGAACCTTTAGTACCGGTTCGTGGCACGAACCGGTACTAAAGGGGTGGTGGCAGGCTGGCGTCAGGCCGGGGCCCCACGATCACCTTTAGTACCGGTTCGTGCCATGAACCGGTACTAAAGGGGTCTGACCTATAGTACCGGTTTGTGACACAAACCGGCACTATAGGGCAATTTTCAAACTCTACCCCCCCCCCACGTGTGTCGCCATTTCAGTTCTGAAAAAATCAAAAGAAAATGATAAAAACTTCAAAAAATAAAATCCTTCGAGAGGTAGTTATATTACTACATCTACTAGTTAGGAAAATTTAAAAACTACAATTTGGACATGTTTTGCAAAAAGTGTAGGGAAAATGTAAAACGGCTATAACTTTTGCATACGATGTCGGAAAAAAACGTATAATATATCAAAAATTCAGCACGAAAATCCGCATCCGATGGAGACTGCCTATGGCCTATTTGGAATTTTTTAGAATCCTCAAATTCCAAAAGGAAAAAAAGATATGGTCAAATTTCAGTTTGTTTAAAAAAATTGTTTAAATCTGGTCAAACTACTTATTCAAGAAGTATTAATATTACTACATAATTATTCAAGAATATTAGTGTTACTAAATAATTATTTCAATTTTTTGAATTTTGGTCAAATCTGGTCAAACTATGGTCAAATTGTGGTCAAACTATGGTCAAACTTATTCAAGAAATATTAGCGTTACTAAATAATTACTGTTTTTTAGAATAATAGTTTCAAACTCAAACGGTGAAATGTGTGACTTCATGCTCAAGCTAAACTCCTGAGGGTTAATAGGATTGACATCTTACTATTGTTAGGAAAACAACAAGTGCAGACTCGGAAACGAAGGAGAATAGAACCCGAAAGTTAAGCGTGCTCGGGCTGGAGTAGTGAGAGGGATGGGTGACCGGTCGGGAAGTTAGATGATTTGGAATGAGTGTTCCACACTTGAGCAGTTAAGAGAGGTGATTAGAGACTAAATCATCAAATAATTCAAAAAAAATAAAAA
>NW_021200880.1:0-1905 GCF_002162155.2 Triticum dicoccoides
TTTTAGGTCCTAAATGACTTCATATGCTTAGCTAGCTCCAAAATGACATAATAACCTTACTTAGCTCCAAAATGACCTATTTAACCTAGGCTAGCTCTAAAATGACCTATACTTAGCATTTTTTCCTCCAAAATGACTCAATATGCTTAGCTAGCTCAAAACTTACATAATAAGCTTAATTAGCTCCAAAATGACATATTTAACCTAGGATAGCTCTAAAATGACCTATACTTAGCATCCTTTCCTCCAAAATGACTTAATATGCTTAGCTAGCTCTAAAATGATATAATATGCTTAAGAAATGACATATTTTAGGTCATAAATGACTTCATATGCTTAGCTAGCTCCAAAATGACATAATAACCTTACTTAGCTCCAAAATGACCTATTTAACCTAGGCTAGCTCTAAAATGACCTATACTTAGGATTTTTTCCTCCAAAATGACTCAATATGCTTAGCTAGCTCAAAACTTACATAATCAGCTTAATTAGCTCCAAAATGACATATTTAACCTAGGATAGCTCTAAAATGACCTATACTTACCATTTTTCCTCCAAAATGACTTAATATGCTTAGCTAGCTTAAAAATGACATATTTAACCTAGGATAGCTCTAAAATGACCTATACTTAGCATCTTTTCCTCCAAAATAACTTAATATGCTTAGCTAGCTTAAAAATGACATATTTAACCTAGGATAGCTCTAAAATGACCTATACTTAGCATCTTTTCCTCCAAAATAACTTAATATGCTTAGCTAGCTCTAAAATGATATAATATGCTTAAGAAATGACATATTTTAGGTCCTAAATGACTTCATATGCTTAGCTAGCTCCAAAATGACATAATAACCTAACTTAGCTCCAAAATGACCTATTTAACCTAGGCTAGCTCTAAAATGACTTATACTTAGCATTTTTTCCTCCAAGATGATTTAATATGCTTAGCTAGCTCAAAAATTACATAATAAGCTTAATTAGCTCCAAAATGACATATTTAACCTAGGATAGCTCTAAAATGACCTATACTTAGCATTTTTTCCTCCAAAATGACTTAATATGCTTAGCTAGCTTAAAAATGACATATTTAACCTAGGATAGCTCTAAAATGACCTACACTTAGCATTTTTTCCTCCAAAATGACTTAATATGCTTAGCTAGCTCTAAAATGATATAATATGCTTAAGAAATGACATATTTTAGGTCCTAAATGACTTCATATGCTTAGCTAGCTCCAAAATGACATAATAACCATACTTAGCTCCAAAATGACCTATTTAACCTAGGCTAGCTGTAAAATGACCCATAGTTAGCATTTTTTCCTCCAAAATGACTCAATATGCTTAGCTACCTCAAAAATGACATAATAAGCTTAATTAGCTCCAAAATGACATATTTAACCTAGGATAGCTCTAAAATGACCTATACTTAGCATTTTTCCTCCAAAATGACTTAATATGCTTAGCTAGCTTAAAAATGACATATTTAACCTAGGATAGCTCTAAAATGACCTATACTTAGCATCCTTTCCTCCAAAATGACTTAATATGCTTAGCTAGCTCTAAAATGATATAATATGCTTAGGAAATGACATATTTTAGGTCCTAAATGACTTCATATGCTTAGCTAGCTCCAAAATGACATAATAACCTTACTTAGCTCCAAAATGACCTATTTAACCTAGGCTAGCTCTAAAATGACCTATACTTAGCATTTTTCCTCCAAAATGACTCAATATGCTTAGCTAGCTCAAAACTTACATAATAAGCTTAATTAGCTCCAAAATGACATATTTAACCTAGGATAGCTCTAAAATGACCTATACTTAGCATTTTTTCCTCCAAAATGACTTAATATGCTTAGCTAGCTTCAAAATGACCTATTTAACCTAGGATAGCTCTAAAAT
>NW_021200881.1:0-1333 GCF_002162155.2 Triticum dicoccoides
TAGCAATGCCACCAGAGCTTCGCACCGGGCCCTCATACATGCGGGGTGGTGTGGTGGCATGTCCGAAGAGGCGGGACGCGTCTCCGGGGCGTGGCCCCCCCTCACGGACGGCAATGACACGGTAGTAGACGTTCTGCGGTAACGATGCGGCGTCAATATTACTAAATACTCGGAGCGCGATAAAATCATGAGTTTTTTTGCACGACATGGGCACATGTGCTATAGGAACGATGGTATTTTTTATAATTTTTGGTGATGGAGAAGTATCCGAAAAATTCCCTCTACGCGGATTGCCCTTCGCGCGTCTACGGCTGTGGCCGGCGGCCTCCGGGGGCTAGCATGCCGCCAACTCTTGCGTAGGCGGCCTCTCACAAGTTTGGAAGTGTTGTGGCGGTTGCAAACGCCCGACACGCGTGTCCGGGGTGTGCCCCCCTCACGGACGGCGCCGCCGCCGACACCTGGAGGGGGGAAACGGACGCGTGGGGTCTACACGGAGGGGATCTTGCTGTGGGTTTGGCCCGGATGTTGCTCCAAAGTGTTCCTATGGGCTGACCTAACACAACCGGGTGGGGAGGTCCATTGGTCAAAACCCGTCCGTGCAAAGTCAAAGGGCTAGATCCCGTGGTCAAACGCTACAGGGTTAGGCGGGACGGGGCACTAGGGGGGGTAGCAATGCCACCGGAGCGTTGCACCGGGCCCTCATACATGCGGGGTGGTGTGGTGGCATGTCCGAAGAGGCGGGACGCGTCTCCGGGGCGTGGCCCCCCTCACGGACGACAATGACACGGTAGTAGACGTTTTGCGGTAACGATGCGGCGTCAATATTACTAAATACTCGGAGCGCGATAAAATCATGAGTTTTTTTGCACGACGTGGGCACATGTGCTATAGGAACGATGGTATTTTTTCATAATTTTTGGTGATGGAGAAGTATCTGAAAAATTCCCTCTACGCGGATTGCCCTTCGCGCGTCTACGGCTGTGGCCGGCGGCCTTCGGGGGCTAGCATGCCGCCAAATCTTGCGTAGGCGGCCTCTCACAAGTTTGGAAGTGTTGTGGCGGTTGCAAACGCCCGGCACGCGTGTCCGGGGTGTGCCCCCCTCACGGACGGCGCCGCCGCCGGCACCTGGAGGGGGGAAACGGATGAGTGGGGTCTACACGGAGGGGATCTTGCTGTGGGTCTGGCCCGGATGTTGCTCCAAAGTGTTCCTATGGGCTGACCTAACACAACTGGGTGGGGAGGTCCACTGGTCAAAGCCCGTCCGTGCAAAGTCAAAGGGTTAGATCCCGTGGTCAAACGCTACAGGGTTAGGCCGGACGGGGGCACTGGGGGG
>NW_021200882.1:0-1949 GCF_002162155.2 Triticum dicoccoides
TGATTTCCACGATTAACGAACCGCGGGGTGCGTTCACATGTCGGTCATCAATACTAGTAGTTTTGGCCAGTTCTGGCCCGTTGCGTGGACTATTACTCACTGTTTTGGGGCCGCAGAATGATTTCCACGATTAACGAACCCCCGAGTGCGCTTACGTGTCGGTTATGAACACTCACAATTTTGGCCAATTCTAACGCGTTTTGTGGACTATTAGTCACCGTTTTCTGGTACTGAAGTGATTTCCAAAGTTGTTGAACCCCAAGGCGCGCTTACGTGTCAGTCATCAACACTCACAGTTTTGGCTGATTCTGGCCCGTTTCATGGACTATTACTCACTGTTTTGGGGCCCTGGAGTGATTTCCACGGTTAACGAACCGCAGGGTGCATTTATGTGTCGGTCATCAACTCTCGCCGTTTTGGACGATTCTGACCCGTTTCTTGGACAATTACTTTGTTTTTGGGTCCCGGCGTGATTTCCATGATTGACGAACACCGGGGTGCGTTTATGTGTCGGTCATCAACACTCGCAGTTTTGGCCGATTCTGGCCCGTTTCTTAGAGTACTACTTAGTTTTGGGGGTCCCGGACTGATTTCCACGATTTACGAACCCCGTGGTGCGTTTACGTGTCGGTTAATGACACTCACAATTTTGGCCAATTTCTGGTCCGTTTCCTGCACTATTACTCAGCGTTTTGGCGTCCCAGAGCGATTTCCACGATTTACAAACCCCGGGGTGCGTTTGCGTCTCTGTCATCAACACTTACAGTTTTGGCCAATTCTGACGCGATTTGTGGACTATTACTCATCATTTAGGGGCCCCGAAGCGATTCCATAGTGGTTGAACCCTAAGGTGCGTTTACGTGTCGGTCATCAACACTCACAGTTTTGGCCGATTCTGGCCCGTTTCGTGGACTATTACTCACTGTTTTGGTCCCCAAAGTGATTCCACGGTTGTTTAACCCCATGGTGCGCTTACGTGTTGATCATCAACAAGCACACTTTGGGCCGATTTTGGCCCATTTCTTGCATTATTTCTTAGTTTTAGGGTCCCGGAGTGATTTCCACGATTGACGAACTCCGGTGTGCGTTTACGTGTCGGTCATAAACACTCACAATTTTGGCCAATTCTCATCCGTTTCGTGCATTATTACTCACCGTTTTGGCGTCCCAGAGCAATTTCCACGATTGACAAACCCCGTAGTGCGTTTGCGTGTCTGTCGTCAACACTCATAGTTTTGGCCAATTCTGACGCGATTCGTGGGCTATTACTCACCATTTAGGGGTCCCGAAGCGATTTCCATAGTTGTTGAACCCTGAGGTGCGTTTACGTGTCGGTCATCAACACTCATTGTTTTGGGGCCCCGGACTGATTTCCACGATTAACGAACCGCGGGGTGCGTTCACATGTCGGTCATCAATACTAGTAGTTT
Organism: Triticum dicoccoides; assembly: GCF_002162155.2. Lineage (NCBI taxonomy): Eukaryota > Viridiplantae > Streptophyta > Magnoliopsida > Poales > Poaceae > Triticum > Triticum dicoccoides. The sequence continues at coordinate 1,431 of NW_021200882.1, forward strand.
TGGCCAGTTCTGGCCCGTTGCGTGGACTATTACTCACTGTTTTGGGGCCGCAGAATGATTTCCACGATTAACGAACCCCCGAGTGCGCTTACGTGTCGGTTATGAACACTCACAATTTTGGCCAATTCTAACGCGTTTTGTGGACTATTAGTCACCGTTTTCTGGTACTGAAGTGATTTCCAAAGTTGTTGAACCCCAAGGCGCGCTTACGTGTCAGTCATCAACACTCACAGTTTTGGCTGATTCTGGCCCGTTTCATGGACTATTACTCACTGTTTTGGGGCCCTGGAGTGATTTCCACGGTTAACGAACTGTAGGGTGCATTTATGTGTCGGTCATCAACTCTCGCCGTTTTGGCCGATTCTGGCCCGTTTCTTGGACAATTACTCTGTTTTTGGCTCCCGGCATGATTTCCATGATTGACGAACACCGTGGTGCGTTTATGTGTCGGTCATCAACACTCGCAGTTTTGGCCGATTCTGGCCCGTTTCTTAGAGTACTACTTAGTTTTGGGGGTCC
>NW_021200883.1:0-2113 GCF_002162155.2 Triticum dicoccoides
AAAAAAAATTAGTTTTGTGCAACTGAGCTTGAGTAACGTGAGTCGATGAACATGCAAATAAAGCTTGTTGAGCTAGATGGTTGATTATACTCAAAATAATGAGCAGTGATGAAGCCTAGTAGCTTGAGTTGGCATCTAATGATGCAGCATGATTAAGGGTCTTAATTACTGAATAGGAAACCGCGTCTTCCGGGTCAAGAGAGCTCGTGGTGAGTAACGTGGAGAGGCGTGCGTTTGAACAGATCTAGCTAGATAAACTGTTGACGGGGACCAACTTGGTAGCAACGAGCATCTTAGCTTAATTAAAAATTTCGGGATAAGAGAAACTTGTCTTTAGCTATGCATGTGATCGTTAACTTGTTTCATTAGAGCGACTTGACGCAAAATTAGTTGTACAATTACGGCCCTGTCGGTGCAATTATGCTAGCTAGATCTACAAGGACGAGAGGGGGTAGAATCATGCAACCTAGCTACAATCTTTTCGCATTCATACACACAAAACTAACCGAGAGTGTGTACGTCTAAGCTAGCACCATGCGCAGCCATGGAGAGGCAGCTCTGGTGAGTGCAGCAACGACGGGCTTGAAACCAGTCTTGGAGAGGCTAGTGATGTGTTTGGTCTTGTACTGTTTTTAGGCCCCTTACATATGTAACCGAGTTAATGCAGGCTAAAAACCATGTTGTTCATATTGTTTAGCAGGCTGCATTGCATCAATGGCCAGATTATGCTTGTTGTTTAGTGGTCTGCATTTGTGCTGTCATAGGTGAGTAGATGCAAACCACAGCTGTTTGGCTTTGTGCACGGAGCTGTTCTATTCACCCCTTTCAAATGTGATAAGTTTACAACCCGAATGCGACACACTTCACAGCAGGCATCACATATCAACATCACAACACAATAAACACTACCCCTAGTCATTAGCATGATATTAAACAATGCATCATACGAACTAAGACATAAGTTTAAGACAACAGAGCCATCCCATGCCCTTGTACAACCGCAGGGTGCTGATCACTGGAAAAAAATATACAGTTTCACATCAAGTTCATGAGAACCACCCACCCAAAATGGCAACGAGTTTAACATCTAACTAGAGACGAGGAAGAGCACGTCCGATCTCGCCCTGATAGCAGTGCTTCTGGCACCTAACCCTGCACATCATGGAGGTGGAGGCGCAATAGATTTGCACCTTCAAGATCAGGCCGGACCTCCTCAGGACAACCAGGTCACTGGGACGCTCTCGTGCTTGCCGCAGAAGTAGTCCCAGCCCCTCTGCAGCACCCGCTGCTCGTGGAAGATCTGGACCTGGACCCAGAACTAGCACCACTTGTTAGCAGATAGCTTGAGGATGCGAGGAATCTTCAGGACGATCCACTGCTTCATCATCGTCCGGAAGGCCTCCGAGATGACAAGCATGGCTATGTCCTCTGCGTCCTTGATGGGCACGTAGAACCTGAGCGGCTCTCGTGTCCCCTACTCGTGTCCAAGCCTAGCCCTACTGCCAATGCCTAGCTAGCGGTTGGCTCGTCCGGGCGGGCTTGCTTGGCACGTCCACCCTATTGAGCCACCGGTTCACCGGGATGATGTCCTCGGTGTCCCTGGCGCCAGCAATGACCTACACCCCTCTACTAGAGGTGTCCCACTTTGTATTCACGACCTTGCCAGTTCAGTGAACAAGAGTAAGTATAGAGCACATCATACTATGATCATATCAACTATCATGATCATAGAAACTTCTCGACATGCATGCACATTTGTAGGACATTTCTCTGATCAGTGCCCAATTGCATTGATCGTTGGCAGTTGCACTTGGGAGGTGCTGTTATCTGATCATAGCATTGTCCAAGTGCAACTACCACTGATCGTAGCACCACCCAAGTGCAACTGACAATGCTCATTGCAATTGCACTTGGGAGATGCTATGATCTGAGCATAGCACTATTCAATTGCAACTCGCAATGATCATGGCAGTTGCAACCGGGGAGTGCTTTGATCAGAAGGGCCCATAATATATTCACATTTGTCCTACTACTATTTATAGCATGCGTATGCATTGTCCTATGCCATGCAAGAACATAGCAAGAACGTAGCATGACTATATAATCATGCACA
>NW_021200884.1:0-2100 GCF_002162155.2 Triticum dicoccoides
CTATCATTTTGGGGATACGCTCTAGAGACAGCTACATTCACTTTAAATAGGGCACCGTCTAAATCCGTTGAGACGACACCGTATGAATTATGGTTTGGGAAGAAACCTAAGCTGTCGTTTCTAAAAGTTTGGGGATGCGATGCTTATGTCAAGAAACTTCAACCTGAAAAGCTCGAACCCAAGTCGGAAAAATGCGTCTTCATAGGATACCCTAAGGAAACTGTCGGGTATACCTTCTACTTAAGATCCGAGGGCAAGATCTTTGTTGCCAAGAACGGATGCTTTCTGGAAAAAGAGTTTCTCTCGAAAGAAGTAAGTGGGAGGAAAGTAGAACTCGATGAAGTACTACCTCTCGAACGGGAAAGTGGTGCAGCGCAGGAAAATGTTCCTGTGATGCCCACACCAACTGAAGAGGAAACCAATGATGATGATCAAGATACTTCGGATCAAGTTGCTACTGAACTTCGTAGGTCCACAAGGACACGTTCCGCACCGAAGTGGTACGGCAACCCCGTCCTGGAAATCATGTTGTTAGACAACGGTGAACCTTCGAACTATGAAGAAGCGATGGCGGGCCCAGATTCCAACAAATGGCTTGAAGCCATGAAATCCGAGATAGAATCCATGTATGAAAACAAAGTATGGACTTTGACAGACTTGCCCGATGATCGGCGAGCGATAGAAAACAAATGGATCTTTAAGAAGAAGACAGACGCGGATGGAAATGTTACCATCTATAAAGCTCGACGTGTCGCTAAGGGTTATCGACAGGTTCAAGGGATTGACTACGACGAGACATTCTCTCCCGTAGCGAAGCTAAAATCCGTCCGAATCATGTTAGCAATTGCCGCATACTATGATTATGAGATATGGCAGATGGACGTCAAAACGGCATTCCTTAACGGGCATCTTAAGGAAGAACTGTATATGATGCAGCCGGAAGGTTTTGTCGATCCTAAGAACGCTAACAAAGTATGCAAGCTCCAGCGATCCATTTATGGGCTGGTGCAAGCATCTCGGAGTTGGAATATTCGCTTTGATGAGATGATCAAAGCGTTTGGGTTTATGCAGACTTATGGAGAAGCTTGCGTTTACAAGAAAGTGAGTGGGAGCTCTATAGCATTTCTCATATTATATGTAGATGACATACTCTTGATGGGAAATAATATAGAATTTCTGGACAACATTAAGGCCTACTTGAACAAATGTTTTTCAATGAAGGACCTTGGAGAAGCTGCTTATATATTAGGCATCAAGATCTATAGAGATAGATCGAGACGCCTCATAGGTCTTTCACAAAGCACATACCTTGATAAGATTTTGAAGAGGTTCAAAATGGATCAGTCCAAGAAAGGGTTCTTGCCTATGTTACAAGGTGTGAGATTGAGCACGGCTCAGTCACCGACCACGGCAAAAGATAAAGAAGAGATGAGTGTCATCCCCTATGCTTCAGCCATAGGATCTATTATGTATGCCATGCTGTGTACCAGACCTGATGTAAACCTTGCCGTAAGTTTGGTAGCAAGATACCAAAGTAATCCCGGCAAGGAACACTGGACAGTAGTCAAGAATATCCTGAAGTACCTGAAAAGGACAAAGGACATGTTTCTCGTTTATGGAGGAGACGAAGAGCTTGTCGTAAAGGGTTACGTCGACGCTAGCTTCGACTCAGATCTGGATGACTCTAAGTCACAAACCGGATACGTGTATATGTTGAATGGTGGAGCAGTAAGCTGGTGCAGCTGCAAGCAGAGCGTCGTGGCGGGATCTACGTGTGAAGCGGAGTACATGGCAGCCTCGGAGGCAGCACATGAAGCAATTTGGGTGAAGGAGTTCATCACCGACCTAGGAGTCATACCCAATGCGTCGGGGCCAATCAAACTCTTCTGTGACAACACTGGAGCTATTGCCCTTGCCAAGGAGCCCAGGTTTCACAAGAAGACCAGGCACATCAAGCGTCGTTTCAACTCCATCCGTGAAAATGTTCAAGATGGAGACATAGAAATTTGCAAAGTACATACGGATCTGAATGTCGCAGATCCGTTGACTAAACCTCTCTCGCGAGCAAAACATGATCAACACCAGAACTCTATGGGTGTT
>NW_021200885.1:0-659 GCF_002162155.2 Triticum dicoccoides
CGAGAATCGCTTTGGGACCCCAAAACGGTGAGTAATAGTCCATGAAACGACAATCGCTTTGGGACCCCAAAACGGTGAGTAATAGTGCATGAAACGGGCCAGAATCAGCCAAAACTGCGAGTGTTGATGACCAACACGTAAGCACACCTTGGGGTTCAACAACTATGGAAATCGCTTCGGGACCCGAAAACAATGAGTAATAGTCCGCGAAACGGGTCAGATTTGGCCAAAGCTGTGAGTGTTGATGATGAACACATAAACGCACCCCGGGGTTCATCAATCATGAAAATTGCTCTGGGTCCCCAAAACGCTGAGTAATAATGCACGAAACCGCGAGTAATAGTCCATGAAACGAGAATCGCTTTGGGACCCAAAAACGGTGAGTAATAGTCCATGAAACGGGCCAGAATCGGCCAAAACCACGAGTGTTGATGATAGGCACGTAAACGCACCCGGGGTTCGACAACCATGGAAATCACTCCGGGACCCCAAAACAGTGAGCAATAGTCCATGAAACGGGCCAGAATCAACCAAAACTGCGAGTGTTGATGACCAACACGTAAGTACACCTTGGAGTTCGACAACCATGGAAATCGCTCTGGGACCCCAAAACGGTGAGTAATAGTCCATGAAACGACAATCGCTTTGGGACCCCAAAA
>NW_021200886.1:0-951 GCF_002162155.2 Triticum dicoccoides
GTCGGGGTGGCGCGGGGTGGCGACGGCGTCGGGGCGGCGCAGGACGGCGTTGGAGGCAGGGCGACAACGGCAACGGCGAGGCGCAGAGGGGCAGCCTGGCGGCGTCGCCGGTGCACGATTGAAGAACTGAACGATTTTTTTCACAAGTCTTGCTTATATAGACGGCGCATTGGTCACGGTTCGTGGCACCAACCGTGACCAATGCCCCCCTTTAGTCCCGGTTGGTGCCACCAACCGGGACCAAAGGCCTCTTTTCAGCAGCCCAAAGGGCGGGAAGCGGCGGCCACCAACCGTGACCAATGCCCCCCTTTAGTCCCGGTTGGTGCCACCAACCGGGACCAAAGGCCTTGTGCTGCCTCGCGCCCAAATGTTTAGTCCCACCTCGCTAGTTGAGAGGGAGACGCACCTGTTTATAAGGTGCGGTGCGCCTTCCCTCTCGAGCTCCTCTCTAAAGCAGGCTTTCGGGCCTAACCGTGCAATGTGTGCCTGTGGGCCTACTGGGCCTCCTGCGGGCCTGAATCCTGACCCATGGTAGGGTTTCTAGTCGCATTCAGGCCGTGGGTGCCCAGTAGGTGGCACTTTTTTTGTTTTTTTGTTTCTACTTACAACAAAATACTTATTGTTGCTATATTTAATTTTTTTCCAGTTCTTTTTGTTTTGTTTTCTGCATTATTTATTTTCTCTTGTTTTTTGCTTTATTTTTTAATTCTTTTTGCTTTTAGTTTTAGAAAAATTATAAACTTTCTGTTAGTGCCATTAGTTTTCAAATTTGAAAACACTTTTTTGTTTTTTTGTTTTCTTTGTTGCTTTATTTATTTTATTTTGTTTCTACTTACAACAAAATACTTATTGTTGCTATTTTCATTTTTTTTCTAGTTTTTTGTTTTGTTTTCTGTATTATTTATTTTCTTTTGTTTTTTGCTTTATTTTTTAATTCTTTTTGCTTTTAGA
>NW_021200887.1:0-2303 GCF_002162155.2 Triticum dicoccoides
GTACATCAAAACTTATAAACTCATAATAAAACTGTCATCGTAACGTTAAGCGTGCGGACCCTACGGGTTCGAGAACTATGTAGACATGACCTAGAACTATTCTCGGTCAATAACCAATAGCGGAACCTGGATGCCCATATTGGTTCCTACATATTCTACGAAGATCTTTATCGGTCAAACCGCATAACAACATACGTTGTTCCCTTTGTCATTGGTATGTTACTTGCCCGAGATTTGATCGTCGGTATCCAATACCTAGTTCAATCTCGTTACCGGCAAGTCTCTTTACTCGTTCCGTAATGCATCATCCCGTAACCAACTCATTTGGTCACATTGCTTGCAAGGCTTATAATGATGTGCATTACCGAGAGGGCCCAGAGATACCTCTCTGACAATCGGAGTGACAAAACCTAATCTCAAAATACGCCAACTCAACATGTACCTTCGGAGACACCTGTAGTACTCCTTTATAATCACCTAGTTACGTTGTGACGTTTGGTAGTACCCAAAGTGTTCCTCCGGTAAACGGGAGTTGCATAATTCTCATAGTTACAGGAACATGTATAAGTCATGAAGAAAGCAATAGCAATATACTAAACGATCAAGTGCTAGGCTAACGGAATGGGTCATGCCAATCACATCATTCTCCTAATGATGTGATCCCATTAATCAAATGACAACACATGTCTATGGTTAGGAAACACAACCATCTTTGATTAATGAGCTAGTCAAGTAGAGGCATACTAGTGACTATATTTTGTCTATGTATTCACACATGTATCATGTTTCCGGTTAATACAATTCTAGCATGAATAATAAACATTTATCATGATACGAGGAAATAAATAATAACTTTATTATTGCCTCTAGGGCATATTTCCTTCAGTCTCCCACTTGCACTAGAGTCAATAATCTAGATTACATAGTAATGATTCTAACACCCATGGAGTCTTGGTGCTGATCATGTTTTGCTCGTGAGAGTGGCTTAGTCAACGGGTCTGCAACATTCAGATCCGTATGTATCTTGCAAATCTCTATGTCTCCCACTTGGACTTGGTCCCGAATGGAATTGAAGCGTCTCTTGATGTGCTTGGTCCTCTTGTGAAATCTGGATTCCTTTGCCAAGGCAATTGCACCAGTATTGTCATAGAAGATTTTCATTGGTCCCGATGCACTAGGTATGACACCTAGATCGGAAATGAACTCCTTCATCCAGACTCCTTCATTTGTTGCTTCCGAAGCAGCTATGTACTTTGCTTCACATGTAGATCCCGCCACGACGCTTTGTTTAGAACTGCATCAACTTACAGCTCCACCGTTTAATAAAAACACGTATCCGGTTTGCGATTTAGAATCGTCCGGATCAGTGTCAAAGCTTGCATCGATGTAACCATTTACGACTAGCTCTTTGTCACCTCCATATATGAGAAACATATCCTTAGTCCCTTTCAGGTATTTCAGGATGTTCTTGACCGCTGTCCAGTGATCCACTCCTGGATTACTTTGGTACCTTCCTGCCAAGCTTATTGCTAAGCATACATCAGGTGTGGTACACAGCATTGCATACATGATAGAGCCTATGGCTGAAGCATAGGGAACATCTTTCATTTTCTCTCTATCTTCTGCTGTGGTCGGGCATTGAGTTTGACTCAACTTCACACCTTGTAGTACGGGCAAGAACCCTTTCTTTGCCTGATCCATTTTGAACTTTTTCAAAATTTTATCAAGGTATGTGCTTTGTGAAAGTCCTATTAAGCGTCTTGATCTATCTCTATAGATCTTGATGCCCAATATGTAAGCAGCTTCACTGAGGTCTTTCATTGAAAAACTTTTATTCAAGTATCCCTTTATGCTATCCAGAAATTCTATATCATTTCCAATTAATAATATGTCATCTACATATAATTTCAGAAATGCTACAGAGCTCCCACTCACTTTCTTGTAAATACAGGCTTCTCCAAAAGTCTGTATAAAACCATATGCTTTGATCACACTATCAAAGCGTTTATTCCAACTCCGAGATGCTTGCACCAGTCCATAAATGGAACGCTGGAGCTTGCACACTTTGTTAGCACCTTTTGGATCAACAAAACCTTCTGGCTGCATCATATACAACTCTTCTTCCAGAAATCCATTCAAGAATGCAGTTTTGACATCCATTTGCCAAATTTCATAATCATGAAATGCAGCAATAGCTAACATGATTCGGACAGACTTAAGCATCGCTACGGGTGAGAAAGTCTCATCGTAGTCAACTCCTTGAACTTGTCGAAAACCTTTCACAACAAGTCGAGCTTTATAGA
>NW_021200888.1:0-2149 GCF_002162155.2 Triticum dicoccoides
TTTTAGAAAAATTATAAACTTTCTATTAGTGCCATTAGTTTTCAAATTTGAAAACACTTTTTTCATTTTCTTTCTTGCTTTATTTATTTTATTTTGTTTCTACTTATAACAAAATACTTATTGTTGCTATTTTTATTTTTTTCCAGTTTTTTTGTTTTGTTTTCTGCATTATTTATTTTCTTTTGGTTTTTTTGCTTTATTTTTTAATTCATTTTGCTTTTAGGTCAGCAAAATTATACACTTTCTGTTACTTCCATTAGTTTTAGAAAAATTATAAACTTTCTGTTTGTGCCATTAGTTTTCAAATTTAAATAGTTAAAATTTGAATTCTTTGAAATTTGTGTGAATCACAAGTTTGTGATTAACTTTACTAAAAAAATGAACGTAGATGCACCTATAGAGAAAATTAAACCTAAATTCATAATCAATTTCTATGAATTTCAGAGAAATTCACTATGAATTTAGGTCAAATTCCCTGTATAGGGGCATCTATTTTCACTTTGAGAGGAGCTCAACAAGGCAGAGAGGGATGGGCTTATAAACCGGTGTGAGCGCCCTTTGGTTGGCGAGGAGGGACTAAACTCTGAGCGCAACGAGGACCAACCCTTTAGTCCCGGTTTGTGGCGCAAACCGGGACCAATGGTCATGGGCCAGGGGCGAGCCGCATGGGCCAGGGACTAATATATGAACATAGATGCACATATAGAGAAAATTCGACCTAAATTCATAGTTTTTAAATGAACTCTGAAAAAGTTGGCATAGCATGTGCATGTACAAAACGGACAATGGTATCATACTCGTCTGTTACAAAGTTGGCATGGTATCATCATAATAGTTGCGGGAGAAAGTCTTCACTTTTTCTTTGCTTGTGTCATTTGCTTATTACGCTGTAACCATGGATAATCTTCATCGTTTATCAGGATGCTTGGGTCAGCCTTGACTTTGAAGGGAGGAATTTCATGAAACTTTTCATACTCTTCAGACATGTCTGTCTTGCCCTCCACTCCTAGGATTTCCCTTTTTCCTGAAAGAACTATGTGGCGCTTTGGCTCATCGTATGATGTATTCGCTTCCTTATCTTTTATTTTCGTCGGTCTGGTAGACATGTCCTTCACATAGATAACCTGTGCCACATCATTGGCTAGGACGAACGGTTCATCAGTGTACCCAAGATTTTTCACATCCACTGTTGTCATTCCGTACTGTGGGTCTACCTGTACCCCGCCTCCTGACAGATTGACCCATTTGCACTTAAACAAAGGGACCTTAAAATCTACTCCGTAGTCAAGTTCCCATATGTCCATTATGTAACCATAATATGTGTCCTTTCCCCTGTCAGTTGCTGCATCAAAGCGGACACCGCTGTTTTGGTTGGTGCTCTTTTGATCTTGGTCAATCGTGTAAAATGTATTCCCATTTATCTCGTATCCTTTCCAAATCATTACAGTCGAAGATGGTCCCCTGGACAACAAGTACAGCTCATCACAAATAGTGTTGTCACCTCTGAGACGTGTTTCCAACCAACTGCTGAAAGTCCTGATGTGTTCACATGTAATCCAGTCGTCCACTGCTCCGGGTGTTTGGAGCGCAGACTGTTCTTGTGTTCATCGACATACGGGGTCACCAAGGTAGAGTTCTGTAGAACTGTGTAGTGTGCTTGAGACCAAGAATATCCGTCCCTGCATATTATTGAGTCCCTTCCAAGCGTGCCTTTTCCAATCAGTCTCCCCTCATACCGCGATTTAGGGAGACCTATCTTCTTAAGGCCAGGAATGAAGTCAACACAAAACCCGATGACATCCTCTGTTTGATGGCCCATGAAGATGCTTCCTTCTGGCCTAGCGCGGTTACGGGCATATTTCTTTAGGACTCCCATGAACCTCTCAAAGGGGAACATATTGTGTAGAAATACGGGCCCCAGAATGACAATCTCATCGACTAGATGAACTAGGACGTGCGTCATGATATTGAAGAAGGATGGTGGGAACACCAGCGCGAAACTGACAAGACATTGCGCCACATCACTCCTTAGCGTTGGTACGATTTCTGGATCGATCACCTTCTGAGATATTGCATTGAGGAATGCACATAGCTTCACAATGGCTAATCGGACGTTTTCCGGTAGAAGCCCCCTCAATGCAACTGGAAG
>NW_021200889.1:0-1132 GCF_002162155.2 Triticum dicoccoides
CAAGCTCTAGATCATGAGTAGGATAATTCTCCTCATGTGGGTGCAATTGCCGTGAGGCGTAAGCAATTACATGTCGATCTTGCATGAGAATACAGCCTAGTCCTTGTCGCGAGGCGTCGCAGTAGATAACAAAGTCCTTAGAGAAGTCTGGCGGTACCAGTACGGGAGCAGAGGTCAGGCGTCTTTTCAGTTCCTGAAAGCTGTGCTCACATTGTGGAGTCCATTCGAACTTTTTATCTTTCTTGAGAAGTTCGGTTAGAGGTTTAGCAACTTTGGAGAAGTTTTCGACAAAGCGACGGCAATAACTCGCTAAGCCTAGAAAACTCCGAACTTGCTTGACCGATTCAGGTGGAGTCCAATTAAGGACGGCTTGAACTCGCTCAGGGTTAACAGCAATACCTTTACCAGATATTACATGACCCACATAGGTCACTTCTGACAACCAAAATTCACATTTAGAAAACTTGGCATAAAGGCGATGCTCTCGAAGTTTCTTCAACACTAGCCTTAGATGTTCGGCATGTTCTTCCTCGTTCTTGGAGTAGATGAGTATATCATCTAGGTAAACCACGACGAATTTATCCAAATACTCCATGAAGATTGAGTTCATTAACCGAGAAAAGGTGGCTGGAGCGTTGGTTAAACCGAAGGACATGACGGTGTACTCGTATTGGCCATAACGAGTAACAAAGGCCGTTTTAGGAATGTCCCCGTTTCTGATTTTGATTTGATGGTAGCCCAACCTCAAATCCATCTTGGAGAAGACTGAGGATCCAGCGAGCTGATCATACAGGTCGTTGATCCTGGGAAGCGGATATTTGTTCTTGATTGTGACCAAATTGACAGGTCAATAATCTACAACCATCCGGTCCGTACCATCCTTCTTCTTGACGAAGAGGACGGGGCAAGCCCACGGAGATGAACTAGGTCGGATGAAACCCTTTTTCAAGGACTCATCGAGTTGTTTCTTAAGCTCGGCTAGTTCTAGTGGTGCCATCTTATAGGGTCTTCTAGCAATCGGAACGGTTCCTGGAATGAGGTCTATTACGAACTCAACATCCCTGTCAGGTGGAACACCTGGCAATTCCTCTGGGAAGACATCCGGGAAGTCACGGACTACCGGAACGTCCTC
>NW_021200890.1:0-1282 GCF_002162155.2 Triticum dicoccoides
TAATTTCGAAATACATAAGTATAGGCTATTTTTAGAGTCCGTATGTGTGGGGAAACAAGAGATAGGGTTGATTTCGGACCCCTCCACCAAGGGCCACGAAATTCCCCCCTCTTCCTCCATATATACAGCCCTTAGGGCATCGTTTAGACTTTGGGTTTTGTTTAGATTAAAAGTTCGCCATAGCTGCAACTTCGCGTACTTCGTTTGTGTTCAACGACCAGACAAAGGCGTCACAGAACCCCACCTTGATCAATAAAGCTTTCATCTTATATTCGCAATATCCAGATTGCAATCTTAGTTTCTTGCTTGTTCTTCGTTTGCTCGCAGGAAATAGACCCTCGTGGTCAGGTTGATCGTGCTCCAGCGTGGTCAATAACCTCTCGGAGTTGGTTTAGCGATTGCTAAGGCGCGACGTCCTCGCACGTTCGTAGTCGGATCGTCAAAGTCAACTTCCACCAAAGCGATATCCATCATCTCATCGAAAGACGGGACACCTTTGCCTCTATCAAGTGGTATCAGATTTCCAGGTTGCTCGGTGAGATTTTACAGTTTTTCGTAGTTTAGATCGAGTCTGTTCTTCATACCTATAGGCCACGAAAAAGCCACAAAAAAAATTAGGGTTAGTTCATCATATCCGAACCAATCTGAGCCTTGCATAATCTTTTTAGGGTTTTGCTTTGTTGAATTTGCGGTTGCATCGTCGTGTCTAGTTGCTGGTCTTAGAGTCTAGTCTTTTAGAGTTTCGAGTTCTGGTCATAAGTTGTCACGCCGCCGCCGCACCATCATCATCGCCCCTGCCATCTACCACCACCGCTCCGAATTCGTATCCATATATCACCACCAATCCGTGCCCATATACCACCACCGATCCATATCCATATACTACCACCGCTACCACCACCGCTGCCATATACCACCACCATATATCCACCACCAATCCGAGTTCTTTGCTTATTAGGTTTGTTTTCGGGATCCATCTAGATTCCGATTCGTGTTTCCTTGCCGGAGTAGGTTTCGGAAAAAAAAAAGTCGGGTAGCCACGCTCCGTTTAGGCCCAAAATTTTTCGAAAACGCATTTTTCGAAAAAATTTCTGGCTATCCTATTTTTAGGTGTTTCTGAGTGTTTTGAGACAGGTGCCATTATAGGAAGTTTTTTTTGACCCGTTTCCAGTTTTTGGGTCCGGGCAGTCGAAAAAAAAAAAATTGGTCGAAAAATTTCGTGCCCATCCTGTCAGTTTGAGCTAGGAAGAGTTTTGAGACACTCGCCATTATAGTGATTTTT
>NW_021200891.1:0-832 GCF_002162155.2 Triticum dicoccoides
AAGGAAATACAACCTTCTAAAGAACAATTATCATAATCAAATTCCTTGAAATACAAGATAGTGGGTTCAATTCTATTTAAAGTCTTGACCTCTCGAATTCCACTTTTACCAAATTTAGAATCAAGATCTAAAAACTCCTAATTATTGGGACGCCTTTTAACTAAAGTTGACTTATCTCCAGTCCCATCATTATTAAGATTCATATTGCAAAACAAAGATCTAATAGGAGACACTTCAATAACTTTAATATCTTCATCATTATTTTCATGGAAACTAGAATAACATGCCTTTATAAAGCAATCTTTCTTAGCACGCAATCTAGCGGTTCTTTCTTTGCATTTGTCAATGGAATTTCTCATAGCTTTGATAGACTCATTGATATCATGCTTAGGAGGAGTAGATCTAAGTTTCAAAGAATCAACATCAAGCGAGAGTCTATCAATGTTCCCAGTCAAATCATCAACTTTAAGCAATGTTTCTTCAAGCAAGGCATTAAAATTCTTTAGAGAGATCATAAATTCTTTCACGCTATTCTCAAAACCAGAGGGCAATCTATTAAAATTACCATAAGAATTATTGTAGGAATTTCCATAATTATTAGAGGAATTACTAGGGAACGGTCTAGGATTAAAGTTTCCTCTATATGCATTGTTGCCAAAATTATTCCTACCAACAAAATTTACATCCATAGATTCATTATTATTCTCAATCAAGGTAGATAAAGGCATATCATTGGGATCAATAGAAGCACTCTTAGTAGCAAACAATCTCATAAGTTCATCCATCTTTACACTCAAAACATTAATTTCTTCTATAGCATGCACTTTTTTAC
>NW_021200892.1:0-1276 GCF_002162155.2 Triticum dicoccoides
TCAAAATGGATCAAGCAAAGAAAGGATTCTTGCCTGTATTACAAGGTGTGAAGTTGAGTAAGACTCAATGCCCGACCACTGCAGAAGATAGAGAGAATATGAAAGATGTTCCCTATGCATCAGCCATAGGCTCTATCATGTATGCAATGCTGTGTACCAGACCTGATGTGTGCCTTGCTATAAGTTTAGCAGGGAGGTACCAAAGTAATCCAGGAGTGGATCACTGGACAGCGGTCAAGAACATCCTGAAATACCTGAAAAGGACTAAGGATATGTTTCTCGTATATGGAGGTGACAAAGAGCTCACTGTAAAAGGTTACGTTGATGCAAGCTTTGACACTGATCCGGACGATTCTAAATCGCAAACCGGATACGTGTTTACATTAAACGGTGGAGCTGTCAGTTGGTGCAGTTCTAAACAAAGCGTCGTAGCGGGATCTACATGTGAAGCGGAATACATAGCTGCTTCGGAAGCAGCAAATGAAGGAGTCTGGATGAAGGAGTTCATATCCGATCTAGGTATCATACCTAGTGCATCGGGTCCAATGAAAATCTTTTGTGACAATACTGGTGCAATTGCCTTGGCAAAGGAATCCAGATTTCACAAAAGGACCAAACACATCAAGAGACGCTTCAACTCCATCTGGGATCTAGTCCAGGTGGGAGACATAGAGATTTGCAAGATACATACGAATCTGAATGTTGCAGACCCATTGACAAAGCCTCTTCCACGAGCAAAACATGATCAACACCAAGGCTCCATGGGTGTTAGAATCATTACAGTGTAATCTAGATTATTGACTCTAGTGCAAGTGGGAGACTGAAGGAGATATGCCCTAGAGGCAATAATAAAGTTATTATTTATTTCCTTATAATCATGATAAATGTTTATTATTCATGCTAGAAGTGTATTTACCGGAAACATAATACATGTGTGAATACATAGACAAACAAAGTGTCACTAGTATGCCTCTACTTGACTAGCTCGTTAATCAAAGATGGTTATGTTTCCTAACCATGAACAATGAGTTGTTATTTGATTAACGAGGTCACATCATTAGCAGAATGATCTGATTGACATGACCCATTCCATTAGCTTAGCACCCGATCGTTTAGTATGTTGCTATTGCTTTCTTCATGACTTATACATGTTCCTATGACTATGAGATTATGCAACTCCCGTTTACCGGAGGAACACTTTGGGTACTACCAAACGTCACAATGTAACTGGGTGATTATAAAGGAGTACTACAGGTGTCTCCAATGGTCGATGTTG
>NW_021200893.1:0-1593 GCF_002162155.2 Triticum dicoccoides
CGAGGTGGAGGTAGACGAGGGGGCGGCTCCGGCGACCGTGGTCGGCGACGGCGTCATGGCGTCTGCGGGTTCGTGCCCCGATCCAGAACAAGCGGAGAGGGGGAGGGGATCGGGGCGAGGGGGATCGTGGGGAGGGGAAGTGGGGACGAGTGGGGAGGGAACCACTAGGGTTTGCGGTTGCGAGGGGATAAGGGAATGAGTGGGGGAGGCCGGGCCAAGTGGGCCGGCTGAGCGGCCTGGTTAGCCCCGTGGCCAGCTGGGCCGAGGCCCAGTGAGGGGGGGGGGCTTTTATTTTCTTTTGTTGTTGTTGTTGTTGTTGTTGTTTTTGTTATTCTTTTCTATTTTATTTTAGTTACTCTTTATTCTTGGTTTAGTAAAAGATGACAATAGCTCCAAAAATAGTGTGTCAAAATAATCCACTGTTCTAAGAAGTTTTACCTCAGAATAAAAATAGTTTAGTATTTGGTAAAATATATTAGGAGTATAACTAATTGCTTTGATGTTGTTTTAATCACTTTAGGGTATCTAATTATTTTATAAAGATGTTGTTACTCCACCAATAATATCCATGATTTATTTGTCACATTAAGAACATTTTAGTTTTGACTTTTGAAAACTTTAATGGTTTGACTTGATTTTAAATTTGAAATTTGAACCGGTTTCGAACTAACGCGAGATTAGTAACAATAATCAAGGTGACGTGGCATTATTAGCAGAGGTTCACTGTAGCTTGATTACCCGGACGTCACAATTCTCCTCCACTACAAGAAATCTCGTCCCGAGATTTAAGAGGGGAGTAAGGTGGAAAGTTCTGGTTACGATATTCTAACGGATCTTCTCGGTCTTGGTTGCTCTTCTCGAAGCGGTCGATCCATTATGTTGATGTCTTCATTTCTCTGCATCAGGCCATCATGATGTAGTACACATCCTTTCTTTGGGATCTTCATCGTACTTACGGAAAGGATAAACGGTGGGCATTCCGGGAGTACGGACCTCTGCAAGGTCAACTATCTGGTCGTTAACATCGGGGAGGGTGGCGGATAGCGACTCTCGAATTGAAACTTAAGAAAATATCGTGAGCAAAGTAAGAAGGTGCAAAATAGAAGTTTCAAGCGCATAGGCAATCATTCGTTGCCTGAAACAAGGTGTGAAAGGGGCTAAGAGCAATGGGAATAAGTATTGCGTCTGATAGCAGAACTGATGATCTCTCGGAAGGTGGTTCGTAAATTACTTACGAGGCCACGCGCGAGGAACAACCTTGGCAACAGGGTGTTTACCGGAGAGTCGGGTTTTGATCCTATGGAACTGTGGGTTATGGGCCCACCATGTGGGTTAAAGTAAGAAGGGCGTTGACATCTTGCACGGTCATGATAGCAAGACATGTCAGAGGGTAGGCTATCACTTATGTTGGCAACAATGTAGGTACCACGGGTGAGGGACGAAGAGAACCATTTTCCTGCTCGTTGAACGAGGCGGACCAGTAGGCAAAGTTCTCGTCCATCGGTGGTTACCGGAATGTCATCAACAAAAGTAACAGGGTCTTACAGACAGAGTGGTACAACAAGGTGTTTACATAAGCAGGAGAATATTACT
>NW_021200894.1:0-1590 GCF_002162155.2 Triticum dicoccoides
CGAGGTGGAGGTAGACGAGGGGGCGGCTCCGGCGACCGTGGTCGGCGACGGCGTCATGGCGTCTGCGGGTTCGTGCCCCGATCCAGAACAAGCGGAGAGGGGGAGGGGATCGGGGCGAGGGGGATCGTGGGGAGGGGAAGTGGGGACGAGTGGGGAGGGAACCACTAGGGTTTGCGGTTGCGAGGGGATAAGGGAATGAGTGGGGGAGGCCGGGCCAAGTGGGCCGGCTGAGCGGCCTGGTTAGCCCCGTGGCCAGCTAGGCCGAGGCCCAGTGAGGGGGGGGGGCTTTTATTTTCTTTTGTTGTTGTTGTTGTTGTTGTTTTTGTTATTCTTTTCTATTTTATTTTAGTTACTCTTTATTCTTGGTTTAGTAAAAGATGACAATAGCTCCAAAAATAGTGTGTCAAAATAATCCACTGTTCTAAGAAGTTTTACCTCAGAATAAAAATAGTTTAGTATTTGGTAAAATATATTAGGAGTATAACTAATTGCTTTGATGTTGTTTTAATCACTTTAGGGTATCTAATTATTTTATAAAGATGTTGTTACTCCACCAATAATATCCATGATTTATTTGTCACATTAAGAACATTTTAGTTTTGACTTTTGAAAACTTTAATGGTTTGACTTGATTTTAAATTTGAAATTTGAACCGGTTTCGAACTAACGCGAGATTAGTAACAATAATCAAGGTGACGTGGCATTATTAGCAGAGGTTCACTGTAGCTTGATTACCCGGACGTCACAATTCTCCTCCACTACAAGAAATCTCGTCCCGAGATTTAAGAGGGGAGTAAGGTGGAAAGTTCTGGTTACGATATTCTAACGGATCTTCTCGGTCTTGGTTGCTCTTCTCGAAGCGGTCGATCCATTATGTTGATGTCTTCATTTCTCTGCATCAGGCCATCATGATGTAGTACACATCCTTTCTTTGGGATCTTCATCGTACTTACGGAAAGGATAAACGGTGGGCATTCCGGGAGTACGGACCTCTGCAAGGTCAACTATCTGGTCGTTAACATCGGGGAGGGTGGCGGATAGCGACTCTCGAATTGAAACTTAAGAAAATATCGTGAGCAAAGTAAGAAGGTGCAAAATAGAAGTTTCAAGCGCATAGGCAATCATTCGTTGCCTGAAACAAGGTGTGAAAGGGGCTAAGAGCAATGGGAATAAGTATTGCGTCTGATAGCAGAACTGATGATCTCTCGGAAGGTGGTTCGTAAATTACTTACGAGGCCACGCGCGAGGAACAACCTTGGCAACAGGGTGTTTACCGGAGAGTCGGGTTTTGATCCTATGGAACTGTGGGTTATGGGCCCACCATGTGGGTTAAAGTAAGAAGGGCGTTGACATCTTGCACGGTCATGATAGCAAGACATGTCAGAGGGTAGGCTATCACTTATGTTGGCAACAATGTAGGTACCACGGGTGAGGGACGAAGAGAACCATTTTCCTGCTCGTTGAACGAGGCGGACCAGTAGGCAAAGTTCTCGTCCATCGGTGGTTACCGGAATGTCATCAACAAAAGTAACAGGGTCTTACAGACAGAGTGGTACAACAAGGTGTTTACATAAGCAGGAGAATATTACT
>NW_021200895.1:0-900 GCF_002162155.2 Triticum dicoccoides
CTACCTTATAGATCTAGTTCAACTGTAGTGTTAAATTATTTGTACTAGGCTATAGAGCTAGTTCAACTCTAGTGTAAAATTATTTGTACTAGGCTATGGAGCTAGTTCAACTCTAGTGTAAAATTATTCGAACTAGCTTATATAGCTAGTTCAACTCTAGTGTCAAATTATTTGTACTAGGCTATAGATCTAGTTCAACACTAGTGTTAAATTATTTGAACTAGACTATAGAGCTAGCTCAACTCTTGTGTAATTTTTTTGTAGTAGACTATAAAGCTAGTTCAACTCTAGTGTAAAATTATTTGTACTAGGCTATAGAGCTAGTTCAACTCTAGTGTAAAATTATTTGTACTAGGCTATAGAGCTAGTTCATCTCTAGTGTAAAATTATTTGAACTAGCTTATAGAGCTAGTTCAACTCTAGTGTAAAATTATTTGTACTAGTCTATAGAGCTAGTTCAACTCTAGTATAAAATTATTTGAACTAGCTTATATAGCTAGTTCAACTCTAGTGTAAAATTATTTCAACTAGCTTATAGAGCTAGTTCAACTCTAGTGTAAAATTATTTCAAGTAGCTTATAGAGCTAGTTGAACTCTAGTGTAAAATTATTTGTACTAGGCTATAGAGCTAGTTCAACTCTAGTGTAAAATCATTTGAACTATCTTATAGAGCTAATTCAACTCTAGTGTAAAATTATTTGTACTAGGCTATAGAGCTAGATCAACTCTAGTGTAAAATGATATGTACTAGGCTATAGAGCTAGTTCAACTCTAGTGTAAAATTATATGAACTAGCTTATAGAGCTAGTTCAAATGTAGTGTAAAATTATTTGTACTAGGCTATAGAGCTAGTTCAACTCTTCTGTAAAATTATTTCGACTAGCTTATAGAGCTAGTTAA
>NW_021200896.1:0-1101 GCF_002162155.2 Triticum dicoccoides
CCGAGTCCATAAGAGCAGTGAAGAGGCTCGGTGGATCCAGGATAAGATGGAAATATCCTGACAGTGCAGAGATACTGGCTTTGATTAAAGTCTCGGAATTGCTCTTCGACCGTGTACTCAGGATACCAGCGGTATCCAGCCTCAGTCATTACCCTGACCAACTTGGCAGTATGGCCGGGTACATCTAGGCATCGAGTCAGGCGAACCACTTGATTGAGGTTGCGGGTGGCCATCTGAAAGCACAATCATAATGCAAGGGCATTAGAATTCTAGCGAAATTTCGGCAGCATAACAGCTGTAAATGCTCAAGAAGGATTTTGAGACATTTGACAAAGGATTTCATACACACTCAACATCATCATATCAAAGTTCTGAATCCATTCTAGCAACATAATATGGTAGTAGAACTGAACTAGGCTTGTATCCATCAAACTTATAAGGTACTACTGATTAGTAACACGTGATCCTAATAGAGAGAATAGATCCTAATTCCTTAACCCCCGGTAGAAGAATGGACTGACTCAGATCAGAATGTCATAAGATAAAGGAATAAAAAGAGCCTTACGTTCCAACCCACAAACAATTCCCCTACATATAACTAAAGAATTTCTAGACTCAACATCGACCAGTTTGGCTTGGAGAACCTACAGGCAACCTAGCTCTGATGCCAACGCTGTCAGGACCCCGACTCGATGTCACATCGATCTAGCCGGTAACACCTCATATCACTTTGCGGCCTCACGCACGGTATCCTCACGGGTGTCGCCTTACTTTTGCCCGGGACCGTTTGCGCCTTTTGGCTCACGTATATGATAGCGTCGCTAGCATCCATATGATAAAGAGCCCGGGCTGACATGACTAGTCGTAAACCCAAAGTGGCACAGACTTACAGGGACAGGCATCCATGACCCAGCTTCGAACGTGTCGGTCATCAGCAAGTGGGTCCGGGCTGTAGCACTGGGCTAGCAGGACTCCGGTAAACCGGGCTGTAGCGGGCTAACAGGACTCCGGTACTCAAAGCGTGACATTTCCCCGAAGGGACAGACACAGGAACGAAGAAGGACACATGCCGGCCAGCCTAGGTGTTCCAGAGCAGTAGCA
>NW_021200897.1:0-2178 GCF_002162155.2 Triticum dicoccoides
AAGTGGTATGTAGATGCAAACTCTCTCCCTTGACTCGTTGCTTAGATGAACTCATAGATGGATCTTGGTGAAACCGTAGGAAAAATTTTAATTTTCTGCAACGTTCCCCAACACCATATTGTTGAACCAAGCCTCTAACCCACCTTGTCCTAGCAAACCTTTGTGTGGCTATGTTACCGCTTTGCTCAGCCCCTCTTATAGCGTTGTTAGTTGCAGGTGAAGATTGAAGTTTGTTCCTTGTTGGAACATGGAGATGTTGTTCCTTGTTGGAACATGTTTACTTGTTGGGATATCACAATATATCTTATTTAATTAATGCATCTATATACTTGGTAAAGGGTGGAAGGCTCGGCCTTATGCCTTGTGTTTTGTTCCACTCTTGCCGCCCTAGTTTCCGTCATATCGGTGTTATGTTCCCGGATTTTGCGCTCCTTACACGGTTGGGCTATTATGGGAACCCCTTGACAGTTCGCCTTGAGTAAAACTCCTCTAGCAATGCCCAACATTGGTTTTACCATTTGCCACCTAGCCTTTTCTTTTCCCTTGGGAGTCGCGCTCCTGAGGGTCATCATTATTTTAACCCCCCCGGGGCCAGTGCTCCTCTGAGTGTTGGTCCAACTTGTCAGCCGCCGGTGACCACCAGGGGCAACTCTGGGCTGGCCTACCGGAAGTTTGGACGATCCGGTGTGCCCTGAGAAAGAGATATGTGCAGCTCCTATCGGGATTTGTCGGCACATTTGGGCGGTGTTGCTGGTTTAGTTTTACCCTATCGAAATGTCTTGTAGAACCGGGATACCGAGTCTGATCGGAATGTCTCGGGAGGAGGTCTATTCCTTCGTTGACCGTGAGAGCTTGTGATGGGCTAAGTTGGGACACCCCTGCAGGGATTTGAACTTTCGAAAGCCGTGCATGTGGTTATGGGCAGATGGGAATTTGTTAATGTTTGGTTGTAGAAAACCTGAAGTTGACCTAAATTAAAATGAATCAATCGCGTGTGTAACCGTGATGGTCTCTTTCCGGCGGAGTCCGGGAAGTGAACACGGTGTTGGAGTTATGCTTGACGTAGGTTGTTTAGGATCACTTCTTGATCATACTTTCTCGATCGTGCTTTGCCTTCTCTTCTTGCTCTCATTTGCGTATGTTAGCCACCATATATGCTAGTCGCTTGCTGCAGCTCCACCTCATACCTTTACCTTACCCATAAGCTTAAATAGTCTTGATCGCGAGGATGCGAGATTGCTGAGTCCCCGTGGCTCACAGATACTTCCAAAACCAGCTTGCAGGGCCTGATGATTCCGCTCCACGTGACGCGCTCGAGCTCAAGTGGGAGTTCGACGAGGACTCTCAACGATACTATGTTTCCTTTCCTGATGATCAGTAGTGGAGCCCAGTTGGGGTCGATCGGGACCGTGTCGCATTTGGGGTTCTTCTTTTATTTTGGTTCCGTAGTCGGACCTTGATTGTATTCGGATGATGTAATGCTTTATTCATGTAATTGTGTGAAGTGGCGATTGTAAGCCAACTATGTAACTCTTTTCCCTTATGTATTACACGGGTTGTGTGAAGATTACCTCACTTGCAACATTGCTTTCAATGCGGTTATGCCTCTAAGTCGTGGAGATATAGCCGCATCGAGGGCGTTATAAAAGACCATGCTAATTATTTGTGAAATTGAGACAACAAAGAACTAAAAGGCAAATAACAGGTAATAAATACGATTTAACCTTGTATTTAAAGGTTGGGGGTTTCTGATTCGAATACGATCAGTAAACCGGACCAAAGGGGTTAAGCTAAGGTTCGAATACGACCATATAGCCCCCAGTGGCTTTGGCGTTGCGCCGATCAAGAGGGTACCGACAACTATGTTCTCTTTGGTTCGAATATGACCTATGTTTGAACAGGAAGCCCCCAAATGACCTTGAGAGGTTTTTAACGGCCCTGATTCGAATATGATCCAAGTCAGACCCAAAAGGGGTTAAGCTATGATTCGGATACGATCAAGAAGCCCCCTAGTGAGTTTGGCCTTGAGCCGATCAAGAGGGTTATGACAGCTATGTTCTCTTTGGTTCAAATACGACCTATGTTTGAACAGCAAGCCCCCAAATGACCTTGAGAGGTTTTTAACGACCCTGATTCGGATACGATCCAAGTCGGACCCAAAAGGGGTTAAGCTATGAT
>NW_021200898.1:0-2122 GCF_002162155.2 Triticum dicoccoides
GGGCTGTAGCACTGGGCTAACAGGACTCCGGGGAAACCGGGCTATAGCAGGCTAGGCAGGACTCCGGAACTCTCCGCGTGACATTTCCCCGAAGGGACAGACATAGGAACGAAGTGAAACACATGCCGACCAGTCAAGTGTCCTGAGCAGTAGTGCTGGGCTAGTAGGACTCCGGTGAACCGGGCTATAGCGGACTACTATGGCTCAAGGAGCACTAGACTACATTTCCCCATAAGAGAGGCTGCCAAGGATAAACAACTAGATTGTCGGATCCCACACATACCAAGCATTTCAATCATACACACAATATGCTCGATATGTGCAAATACAACATGGCATCACAACAAAACTCTACAACTCAAGTACTTTTATTTAAAGGCTCCAGAGAGCCATACATAACATGTTCATACAGGTAGGGGTCACATGACCCAACACTCAAGTCATACAAGCATACAAGCACATGCGGAAGCAAATAGTCTGAGTACAGACACTAGAAAGCAAGAAGGCTTCTCGAAGCCTGTCTATCTACATAGGGCCCTCCATGGCCAGGATCACCACCTGGGTGGCAAGTCACTCATCGACGTCAAGATCTACATAAAACCCATCGGAGGGGGCGGTGTTGTCGTCTGAAAACAGTAATTAAGCAAACATGAGTACAAAGGTACTCAGCAAGTCTTACATCAGAACCTACTATACATGCTCATTATCAAGAAGGTGGTGGAGTTGTTGCAGCAAGCCAGCTTTGACTCTTGGCTAAGCTATCCTACGAGACTCCACTAGTAAAATAGTTGTTGCACATGAGTCCACTAATCACCAACACAATACTCCATCGGGGATCCTCCCTCGTCATCCTACGAGAGGGCCATCCTCGGTACTCACACTTATCTTGAGTCTTTTAGTAGTATCCATTAACTTGTCTATGAACTGTATAGGCAACCAAGTAGTCCTTTACCGCGGACGCGGCTATTCGAATAGATGATGTTAACCCTGCAGGGGTGTACTTCTTCATACACGCTTTCACCACTTACCGCCGTTTACACGACATGTACTCGGCAACCTTCAAGCGGAAGCCCAACGAGGGTGTCGGCCACGGCCTACCTAAACACTCAAGTCTCTAGTCTAGGTTTATTGCCTATCCAGGTTCCATCCGCAGGGAGTCCGGCCGAGGTTTCCACATACGGCCCCGAACGATGTGAACAGGGTCCCGAGATGCCAAACGGGCACCCAGCATACCCGGCCACGGTGTATCTACCGCAACATAGCCCACCCCTAGGGTCAGTGCTACGCACGGACGCCAACACATAACCCACAAACACCAGAAACTATTTGCAACTCCTGGACAGAGTACTAGGGTGATCAAGAAGTCGAGAGGGTCCATTGGTTTCAGGCCCAACGTATGGTAGTAACTGAATCTTAAATCACACATACAGATCTTAGTTCTTATGGACGTCAATGAAACAACCCACCATGTACTCCTACATGGCCTCTCATCGATACCTTTACCAAAACATGTTCAACACATTCCTCACATTACCGACATAATCATTTCACACTAGCCCATCACCCAGATGAACCAGACCTGACACAACTCTAAGCATAGCAGGCATAGCAAGGTAGGAAACACAAACATGGCTCAATCAACTCCTACACATGCTAGTGGGTTTCATCTAGTTACTGTGGCAATGACAGGTCATGCAGAGGATAAGGGTTCAACTACCGTAGCACACAGCAGTTTGAAACGATGTTGTCTTAATGCAGTAAATGAGAGCAGAGGCGAGAACATGGGATTGTATCGATATGATCAATGGGGCTGCTTGCCTGATGGAGTGGTAGTAGGGTACTGCCCTTCAGTTGGACACTCGGAGATATCCTCGGAGGCAGAACCTACCACGAAGGACACACAGAACATAATCAACACATGACAATATGCAACAATATGATGCATGCTATGACATGGCAAAATGATGTGTCCTGCCTAATGCAATGTGAAACAAGTTGAAATGGGTCCATTTGAATCAAAGATTCAAATGAAGGTTAAAGTTCTTATCCATAATAAGTGTATTAGCTTGTTTCACCTAAACAGCAAGGTTAAAGTGGTTTGTCATGCATGAAAACATTACAG
>NW_021200899.1:0-1075 GCF_002162155.2 Triticum dicoccoides
CATTTCAAGTTTCTGATGAATGAGTAAACATGATGCAACACTCTAATGCATAACTAGCTAGGGTGTGACAACTCACCCCCACTCAAAAGAATCTCGTCCCGAGATTTGGGTTCCTCCGGGAAGAAGGCGGGATATTCAAGTCGAAGACGATCCTCCCTTTCCCAGGTTGCTTCATCTTCAGAATGGTGCGACCATTGAACCTTGAGAAACTTGATATTATGACGTCGCGTGGTACGTTCGGCTTGATCGAGGATACGAATGGGGTACTCTCGATAGGTAAGATTATCTTGGAGATCAAGCGTTTCGTGGTCCACTTCACGGATAGGATCCGAGAAGCAACGCCTGAGTTGAGAAATGTGGAAGACATCGTGAACTCTGGAGAGGTGCGGAGGTAGTTCCAATTGGTAGGCAACTTCTCCTAGTTTGGCAAGAATGCGAAAAGGTCCAATGTAATGAGGAGCCAATTTGCCTTTGATACCGAAACGATGGGTTCCCTTCAGAGGGGTGACCCGAAGATAAGCCTTCTCGTCAACCTCGAAAGTCATAGCCTTATGTTTTCGGTCATATTGACTCATTTGACGAGATTGGGCTGTTTTCAACTTTTCACGAACGATACGAACTTGTTCTTCTGCTTCCTGAATCATATCCGGGCCAAAGAATTGTCTTTCCCCGGTCTCTGACCAGTTAAGGGGTGTTCGACATCGCCGTCCATAGAGGACTTCAAAAGGGGCTTTACCCAAGCTGGATTGATAGCTGTTGTTGTAAGCGAATTCGGCAAATGGAAGGCACTTCTCCCAGTCCATTCCGAACGAGATAACAGAGGCTCGAAGCATGTCTTCTAGAATCTGATTGACGCGTTCCACTTGACCACTTGACTGAGGGTGGAAAGCGGTGCTAAAGGAGAGACGGGTTCCCATAGCATTTTGGAAACTTTCCCAAAATCGAGAGGTGAAAAGACTTCCTCGATCCGAATTGATTTCCAAAGGGACACCATGAAGAGACACTATTCGGGAGATGTATAAGTCTGCCAGCTGACTAGCGGTTATACTCTCACGAACAGGTAAGAAATGAGCTA
>NW_021200900.1:0-3795 GCF_002162155.2 Triticum dicoccoides
CTCTCTCTCTCTCTCTCTCTTGTCTGCTCCGCTCATCTTCCACTCCACTCCCCTTATCGCTTGCTCATCTTTTACTCCATGGATTCGGTGAGCACTTCAGATGAGGAGAAGCACGCGCTCCGCACTCGCAAACGATGCATTCATTATGCATATTTTAATAAAAACCACCATAAAGGCTTTCCCTAGAAAGACAACGGAACTTCAATCACTAGTAGAAAACAGGGCTTTCGTTCGGGCCAGATAAGCCCATTAGTCCCGGTTCAATCACAAACCGGGACCCATGGGGGCATTAGTCCCGGTTCAAATGAGCCCTTTAGTCCCGGTTTCAGAGACGAACCGGGACTAGAGGGCATCGCTCCCTTTAGTTCCGGTTTGTGTCTCAAACCGAGACTAAAGGTAAACTATGGTCAAACTACTTATTCAAGAAATATTAGTGTTACTAAATAATTATTGTTTTTCAGAATAATAGTTTCAAACTCAAACAGTGAAAGGTGTGACTTCATGCTCAAGCTAAACTTGTGAGGGTTAATAGGATTGACATCTTACTATGGTCAGGAAAACAACAAGTGCAGACTTGGAAACGAGGGGGAATAGAACCCAGAAGTTAAGCGTGCTCAAGCTGGAGTAGTGAGAGGATGGGTGACCGGCCGGGAAGTTAGATGATTTGGAATGATGAGGGATGATTAGAGATTAGAGGTTAAATTGAGCAGTGATGAGTGGTGATTAGAGATTAAATTGTAAAATAATTCAGAAATTTGAAAATCAGAAAAAAGTTAAAAAATTTAAATTTTGTAAAATTTCCTTTAGTCCCAGTTGGTGTTACCAACCGGGACTAAAGGTGGAGCTCCAGACAGCAGCCGCGTGGAGGGCCTTTTGTCCCGGTTCATATAAGAACCGGGACTAAGGGGGGGGGGGGCTTTAGTCCCGGTTCCAGAACCGGGACTAAAGGCCCTCTAGAACCGGGACAAATGATTTTTCTACTAGTGAATTAAAAAAAGAGAGACCACGTAACTCAAGAATGGCCCATCATTTAGGGCATTCGTAAGATGTAAGCAACGAAGGGAAATAAGATTGTAGTATTTCGTACCATACCATGTGAGAGCCAGAAAGAAAGACTTTTGGGAAATTATCATCGTGGTATGGCCCATCGTTTCGAGGCAGTGATGAAGCCCACCTCGAGGGTTCCCTTCGTGATGAATATGATCTTGGTGGCGCACGGGTGGGTGAGCAGCGGGTTCTGGCCTCCCACCGCGCAACTGATGCGCACCATGGACACGCCGAGCGTGTTCACCCCTGGGAATGACTGCACGTTCGTCGCCATGACGACTGAACCAGCCGGGTTGTTACCATGTGGTTACTAAGTTGCAGTGGAAGTTAGTGCATGTAACACTAAAGTTGCATCATTTAGTACTAAAATTGGCTCATGTAACATGAAAGTTCTTTTTCTAAAAGTTGCAACTTGTTGCACCATATAGCATCAAAGTTGGCATTGAAAAAATGTTTGTCAACACAAATAAAAGTGGGTCTAGCTTCAAAGAGCTCGCAACAAGTATTCCCATGATAAAATTGGATCATAATTTTGTAGCGGCGTTGTAAAGTTACGACATTTTGAATTTTTTAATGCTCGCACTAAATGCACAACAAATACATTTAAAACCCCAGAGAGGCCAGTCACGTGGGCTGCAAATGAGCAACAATGGTATTTTCTCTCAGTTCTATATATGGTGCAGCTTTTGACTAACACTGCTAGAATCTGGTTCTGTCGCGAGTTTCAAGAGTTTGTCGAGTTCATTCTATCGGGAACTCAGCGAAATTCTGTCTGCCAAGTTTGATTCAAAATTGGACTCGGCAGTGATAAGCAACTCGGCAGAGCTGTGCCTTTGCCAGGTCCTAATGAAAAACGACTCAGGAAAAACAAAATCTCGGCGGAATAACACATTCGCCGAGTTCCCGGTGAAAGAAACTCGGCCATAACTGACATGCGGGACCAGCTGTCAAGTAGTAGACAGAGCCGTGACGGCAGCCCTTGTTTGCCGAGTTTCGTCCAATGGAGACTCGTAAAGATTTACTAAATTGTATTTTTTATAAATGGGTGTTCCACGCGTCCCTCTGTCGCCAACTTGCGCACCCACAACACTCGGTAAAGTTTTTACCTTATTCATTTTAAAAAATAGGAATGCCAAGCGTCACGGTGTTGCCGAGTTTTTGGCTGAAAAACTCGGTAAAGACCTGACACGTGGGCCACTGATTCACGTGCTCTGGACCTGTTGACCGCCCACCTCATTATACCTGTTGACCGTACACGTGTGACGATAATTTTGATGAAGTCTTCATGAGGAATAATATGTAGCAGTGAGAAAATCCACGGTGTTGCATCGGGCTCTCTGATCCCATCCATCACGGCTGTTAGGTCTTCATCTTCTAGCGCCCAAACGCAGCGAGCCATATTACAGTGTAATAGCGAATGTTGCCACACAATGTTGCCACACAATCCGCAGCAAGGCACAGATGCCATCTTACGAAGGTGTAAAAGATCACTAGTCGGTAGGGACTGCCGGGCAAGTCTCCAGGAAAATCTTTACCTTAGAGGGAACATCCTCTTTCCACATAGTCGTCCACAATTTCTGCTCTTCTTCTGAGTTAGATGTATCGGTTCTTCCCTCCAGCCAAGCTTCACGGGGTAGCTTTGTTGCCACCTGCATACGGTAAGCAGACGTACGCTGAAAACCCCGTTTTTCTGATGGAACCACGCCCAAAAGTCATGAACAACCCTTGTACACAGCGGTACAGTTAAGATGGTTTCGGCATCTGTTGGTATGAAAATTTCAGAAATCCGTTCCTTGTCCCATTCTGCGTTGGCAAGTATGAGATCACCCACAAGCTGTGGGGGGTTGGTAACAGTTGTGCTGCCAGAAGTTCGTGGTTTGGCCATTCACCACCAATACGGCGTATAATACCCTGAGCGAGAAAAGTCTGTTTTCTTAAGCTAGAAAAGTCGGCTAATTG
Organism: Triticum dicoccoides; assembly: GCF_002162155.2. Classification (NCBI taxonomy): domain Eukaryota; kingdom Viridiplantae; phylum Streptophyta; class Magnoliopsida; order Poales; family Poaceae; genus Triticum; species Triticum dicoccoides. The sequence continues at coordinate 3,007 of NW_021200900.1, forward strand.
CATGTATTTGTCGGCTGGGCTGTGTTTATAAGTGCACGTCACTGTGGGCCGGGCCGAATATATAGAAAGAGAAAATGTCTCGGCTTGGACGCCTTTTGCAATCTTCCTAGGATCGAACCGCCTCCAACCCCCCAAATAACTAGTCCATCCGATTCTTCCCTAAAAAAACAACTAGTCCATCCGATCCAACACGACAGATCAATCCCATCATGGAAGGAGACGGCAACGAGATCTCGCGCCTGTCGGAGGAGCTCCTCGCGTCGATCATCTCCCTCACGTCGCCGCCTGACGCCGGACGCTGTGCCGCCGTCTCCCGGGCCTTCCTCGCCGCCGCGGACTCTGCGCCGTCTGGTCCTCCTTCCTGCCCCGCGACCTCCCACGGTTCGCTCAAGGCGTGCTCCGCCGCGCGCCGCCGTCCAAGAAGGGATTGTTCAGATGCCTCTCCGATCAACCGGCGCTCCTCCCAGGCAACTTCGTGGTACGTGCAGTACAGATCCCATGCAAATGTAATCGCCCAACCCAACTACATTGGGTGCTTGCGTCCTTTTCTACTCGATCAAAATTCAGAATTCTGCCGGTCTTTTGTGCAGAGCATGTGGCTGGACCGGGCTACGGGCGCCAAGTGCTACATGCTCTCGGCGAGATCCCTGCATATTTCGTGGGGCGAGACAAGACAATACTGGGAGTGGATCAAGCTCCGTTCTGATGAGATCCAAGCAAACAAGAGGTTCATAGTAATTAGGCTTATAAATTTAGTTCCTATCATCTCTAATCTGATGGTATTCGTTC
>NW_021200901.1:0-1843 GCF_002162155.2 Triticum dicoccoides
CGGTACGCCAGGCCTTGTTTCCATCGCCTATTCTGTTCAAGCCGGTTGGCTCCCACGCATTCCGTTGCCTCCCAATGAACCTGACGCATTCCGTTGCCTCCCGATGAACACGACGCATTCCGTTGCCTCCCCATGAACACGACAATGACGCAGTTTCTCCATTCTGACCCAGCCATGTACATGAGCCCTGGCCATATGTATGCGCGAGTAGGCGTTCGAGACCCCGCCCGTATGTACGTACACGGCCATATTTACTTTCTTGCACCCTGGCCGTTGTACCTACGTGTACATGCTACGTGCGCGCCTCTACTACGACACGTGTGCGCCTCTACTATGACACGTGCGAGCCTCTACATCGACCAGTATGTACATACATGTTCCTGACCAAAATGACAACGCTATGTACGCTTCGACCAGGTGGGTCCCGATTGTCAGGCACTTCCTTGCGTGCGAAGATGTAGCTGGTGGGTTCCAGCAGTTAGGGGGGCGAATCATTTTTTTTTGCCCGGACGCACTTCCTTGCGTGCGAAGATGTAGCTGGTGGGTCCCAGCAGTCAGGGGGAAATGTTTTTTCATGAAATATGGTGGCCCGTCCGGTGGGTCCCTGCTGTCAGGTGGAGGAATAATTATTTTGCGTGTAATAAGGAGGCACTTCCTTGCGGCCGCCGTGGACCCAGCTGTCAGCCTGTCCACGTACAGTACTCTTCTGATGGAAGTCGTTCCTTGACCATGTTGACCACGCCGCGCAGAGAGCACCAGGGCGGTGGACGACGGCGAGGCCTAGGAATGGGACGACGCGGAGCCGGGGAAGACGCGGCAGTGGAAGCCCGCACGGAGAGGAGTATGAGGGTTCACTGGTTTGGTTGCGGTGTGAGGTTGCCGTCGCCGCAGGGCCTGGCCAGCGGTGGGAATAGTAGGGGGCGGTGAGGCCTCTGCGGCAGCACAGCCGGCCACGGGAGGCAGGAGCATGCGGCACGTCCGGCGCTGCTTTGGGCGGCCGGAGCAAGAAGACCAGAGGTTGAAGAAGCACTACGGCCGTTGGATGGACATCGTACGGTCACTGGAGCTAGAATCTTTCATATTGACTAAGTTGGCAAAGCCCTCTGTCCCCGTCAACTTAGTAGGCCCACAAGTCATCCTCCCACCAAGGTGGGTCCCAGCTAGCAGGGGGAGTATTCATTTTTTTTGTGCATAATAAGGAGGCACTTCCGGTGGGTCCGAGCTGACAGCGGGGGGGCACGTTTTTTTCGCGAAATACGGTGGCCCGTCCAGTGGGTCCCAGTAGTCAGGAGGGAAACGTTTTTTTGCAAAATATGGTGGCCCGTCCGGTGGGTCCCTGCTGTCAGGTAGAGGAATAATTATTTTCCGCGTAATAAGGAGGCACTTCCTTGCGGCTGCCATGGACCCAGTTGTCAACCTCTCCACGTACAATACTCTTCCGATGGAAGTCGGTCGTTGACCACATTGACCATGCCGCGCCAAGAGCACCACGGCGGTGGACGAAGGCGAGGCCTAGGAAGGGGACGACGCGGAGCCAGGGAAGATGCGGCAGTGGATGCCCACACGGAGAGGAGTACGAGGGTTCACTGGTTCGGCTGCGGTGTGAGGTTGCCATCGCCGCAGAATAACAGGGGGTGTGGGTGAGTGGAGGGATGGCCTGGCCAGTGGTGGGAGTATTATGGGGGCGGTGAGGCCTCCGCGGCAGCATAGCCAGCCACGGGAGGCAGGAGCAGGCGGCATGACCGACGCTGCTTTGGGCGGCTGGAGCAAGAAGACCAGAGGTTGAAGAAGCACTATGGCCGTTAGATGGACATCATACGCTCACTGGAGTATTGACTAAGTT
>NW_021200903.1:0-1062 GCF_002162155.2 Triticum dicoccoides
CTCCGCCGCACGGACTCGTCGCCGGCGAAGCCCCGGTGACCAAATGGCCCCGCGCGTGCGTCCGTTGCACTCGCAACGACCCGTGGAGCAACGCTAGCGTGGCAGCTAGCTTGTTTGCAAGCTGCAGCGCTAACCCCGCACCCACCCGAGCTCCGGCCGCCGCCTCGGGCTCCATTCCGGCGAACCCCGGCCACCCCCGCACCTCCCGTTGGCCCCCCTAGATGCGCACGGGCACGGGCTACCTTCTGGTGCCCTTCGCACGTCCAGCCGCCGCCCGTAGCGCAACCCCGGTGAACTTCCGCCGCGTTTCGGGTCGCCGCCGGCCGAACTCCGGTGGCCAGTGACATGGCGCTGTCATTAGCCACTAATGACGCGCTAACCAACCCCCTAGGCCACTGACAGCGGGCCCCACCCCTGGTCAAACCCCAGTCAGCGCTGGGTTTGACCGGGATTAGCTCCTGTGTCACTGACGTGTGGCCCCCACACGTCAGGTTTGACCGAGCCAGCCCAGTTGACCCTGCTGACGTCACTGTGACGTGGGGCTGACGCAATAAGTATTTTCTGGATTTAATATTATTCAGGAAATTTCAGAAAAATAGCTAAAACTTCAATAAATCATAGAAAATTAACCGTAACTCCAAATTAAATAATTTATATATGAAAAATTATCAGAAAAATTCAAGGAATCCATATGTACCATTTTCATGCATGTTAGAACAACTTATAGCTGCTGTTTAGCACAAATCATATAAAGGGCATTTAAATATCCACATATGGAGTTTGAATTTGAATCTTGGATTCAAACCAACTCCATTTAATCTGGTTTTAGTTGCATTAGCCCAACACACATTCATTTTGCCATGTCATGATCATGCATCATATTGTGCATTGCATTGATTGTGTTCCCTTCTGTGTTGCCGGTATTTGTCCCCTCTCGATAGACGTGATACCGATGATGTGATCGTTGACACTGATGAAGACTCAATGTTATCTTCAGAAGTGCCAGGCAAGCAAAACCCCTTTGTTCATTCCGATACAATCCTACTCTCTCGCTCCTGCTCT
>NW_021200904.1:0-1214 GCF_002162155.2 Triticum dicoccoides
CAGTGGACTGAACTGCAGAATGCCAGAATAAGAGGGGGATAGCTAATCCTGTCGAAGACTACGCTTCTGGCAGCCTCCGTCTTGCAGCATGTAGAAGAGAGTAGACTGAAGTCCCCCAAATAGCATCTCCAAGTAGCATCTCCAAGTAGCATCTCCAGTAGCATCGCATAGCATAATCCTACCCGGCGATCCTCTCCTCGTCGCCCTGTAGAAAAGCGATCACCGGGTTGTATCTGGCACTTGGAAGGGTGTGTTTTATTAAGTATCCGGTTCTAGTTGTCATAAGGTCAAGGTACAACTCCAAGTCGTCCTGTTACCGAAGATCACGGCTATTCGAATAGATTAACTTCCCTGCAGGGGTGCACCACATAACCCAACACGCTCGATCCCATTTGGCCGGAAACACTTTCCTGGGTCATGCCCGGCCTCGGAAGATCAATACGTCGCAGCCCCACCTAGGCTCAACGGAGAGGCCATCACGCCGGTCTAAACCTAAGCGCGCAGGGGTCTGGGCCCATCGCCCTGAGCACACCTGCACGTTGCGTACGCGGCCGGTGAGCAGACCTAGCAACCTCCATTACAAAGGAAGTTGCGTTAACGCAGTCCAACCCGGCGCGCGCCGCTCAGTCGCTGACGTCACGAAGTGCTTCGGCTGATACCACGACGTTGGGATACCCATAACTACTCCCGCGTAGATGGTTAGTGCGTATAGGCTCGTAGCCAGACTCAGATCAAATACCAAGATCTCGTTAAGCGTGTTAAGTATCCGCGAATGCCGAACAAGGTCAGGCCCACCTGTCTCCTAGGTGGTCTCAACCTGCCCTGTCGCTCCGCCACAAAGTAACAGTCGGGGGCCATCGAGAACTCAGGCCCACCACTACCTGGATGGAGCCACCTGCCCCTTCAGCCCCCATCTCCGAACAGTATCACAGGTAATGTAACTGTGTAAAGTATATAGTATATGCCCGTGATCACCTCCCGAAGTGATCACGGCCCAGTAGTATAGCATGGCAGACGGACAAGAGTGTAGGGCCACTGATGGAACACTAGCATCCTATACTAAGCAGTAGGATAGCAGGTAATGGTAACAACAGTAGTAGCAAGGACAGGCTATGCATCAGGATAGGAATATCGGAAAGCAGTAACATGCTACACTACTCTAATGCAAGCAGTATAGAGTAGAATAGGCGATATCTGGTGATCAAGGGGGGGGG
>NW_021200905.1:0-524 GCF_002162155.2 Triticum dicoccoides
CAGTGGTGTCACGTGCTCGTCTCGGTGTCCGTCGTCGCTACCGCGAGGACGTCCGCCTCGACTCGCATTACGCTAAGACAGGGTGGCAGTGGTTTCACGTGCTCGTCTTGGTGTCCGTCGTTGCTACCGTGACGACGTCCGCCTCGACTCGCGATACGCTAAGACAGGGTGGCAGTGGTGTCACGTGCTCGTCTCGGCGCCCGTCGTCGCTACCGCGACGACGTCCGCCTCGACTCGAGTTACGCTAAGACAGGGTGGCAGTGGTGTCACGTGCTCGTCTCGGCGTCCGTCGTCGCTACCGCGACGACGTCTGCCTCGACTCGCGTTACGCTAAGACAGGGTGGCAGTGATGTCACGTGCTCGTCTCGGCGTTCGTCGTTGCTACCGCGACGACGTCCGCCTTGACTCGCGTTACGCTATGACAGACAGGGTGGCAGTGGTGTCACGTGCTCGTCTCGGCGTCCGTCGTCGCTACCGCGAGGACGTCCGCCTCGACTCGCGTTACGCTAAGACAGGGTGGGAAT
>NW_021200906.1:0-874 GCF_002162155.2 Triticum dicoccoides
GGCCATAATGCCAGCTGCGCGCCGAATGCACTGCATTGATAAAGCGAGGACGCCCACCAATCTTCGGTCCACCGTCCCTTGAGAGACGAGGGACCAGATGCCGCATCCCGATACCCGTTGAGGGTGGTTGGGAGCGTGTTTTGGCGTGACGCCCAGGCAGGCGTGCCCCCGGCCGAGTGGCCTCGGGCGCAACTTGCGTTCCAAGACTCGATGGTTCGCGGGATTCTGCAATTCACACCAGGTATCGCATTTCGCTACGTTCTTCATCGATGCGAGAGCCGAGATATCCGTTGCCGAGAGTCGTGTGGATTAAATAGCTTTGCAACACGAGGGACGGCTAGCAAGCTAGACATGCCCCCGGGTTAGGCACAGTGTTCCTTGACGCCTTCAGCGCCGTGGGTTCTTTTACCCGGGCCCCCACCCGCTCCGAGGAGGGGAGGTGGTCGAGGCATTGGCCGAGCGACGGACGGTGCCGTCGCCGATGGATTGGATGACGCGTGCGCGGTCTGTTTTGGTCAGGGTCACGACAATGATCCTTCCGCAGGTTCACCTACGGAAACCTTGTTACGACTTCTCCTTCCTCTAAATGATAAGGTTCAATGGACTTCTCGCGACGTCGGGGGCGGCGAACCGCCCCCGTCGCCGCGATCCGAACACTTCACCGGACCATTCAATCGGTAGGAGCGACGGGCGGTGTGTACAAAGGGCAGGGACGTAGTCAACGCGAGCTGATGACTCGCGCTTACTAGGCATTCCTCGTTGAAGACCAACAATTGCAATGATCTATCCCCATCACGATGAAATTTCCCAAGATTACCCGGGCCTGTCGGCCAAGGCTATATACTCGTTGAATACATCAGTGTAGCGCGCGTGC
>NW_021200907.1:0-1236 GCF_002162155.2 Triticum dicoccoides
TTGACACATGCGAACCATGCCTCATGGGCAAGATGACCAAGACTCTATTCTCCGGAACAATGGAGCGAGCAACCAACTTATTAGAAATCATACATACCGATGTGTGCGGTCCAATGAGCGTCGAGGCTCACGGAGGATATCGTTATGTTCTCACTCTCACTGATGACTTGAGTAGATATGGGGAACCCCGTTAAACATTTTCAAAATCCTCAAAAACCTAACAGAAAAAAGTTACGGGGCTTTTAATCTGGAGGCAAAAAAATTCAAAAAATTTGAAACTTACTAGTGGCGCACTGTTTGCTAGGTGCGCCACTAGTAACAGAACAAAAAATTTAGTTTCAAATTTTTTTTCGGGAATGTTTTTCAAAATATGATACATAATATGAACGGAAGTTTGAAATAATTTTTCAAAATTTCATCACACTCATGAACATGAACAAAGTCCTAAACATCGATAAGGTTTAATAGGATTGATATGCTAGATATATCAACAAGTGCTTTTGAAGTGAGCTGGTGCTGAGGTTGGATAGAACTCTAAAGTTAAGCGTGCTTGGGCTGGAGTAGTGTGAGGATGGGTGACTTTTTGGAAAGTTTGACCACGGAGTATGATTTGTCTTGAGAGTTAGTTTCCAGATTTTGTTTTTCTTTTGAATTATATTGGATGGCTGCATGTAAATATTTAAGATAAAAAGAGGACACCACTAGTTCATTTTCTACAAATATTGATTGGTCAAATATTTTTATGTGGAGTGCACAGGTCGGAAGGATCATGCAAGTATGCCCCAGCTTGGGGATTTGAGGCCAGCGGCAGGCGATTTCGATCATCTAAGTGAGCACAATTGTTGTGTAAATCGACGGGTTGATTATTTAGCTAAAGATGGGGTTTTCAGACAAGTAAATCGTTCAACGGAACAAAAATGAGGTATAAGAGGACGTGATGTGACTGCTGCTGATGGACTAGAGCTTGACCAAGTGTACTACCCCACTCCACGCTCCACAGAACCGGTATGATTGATCTGCGAAGACAACCATCACAGTTTCACTAGTTTATTTCCATGTTGAGGAATTTAAATTTTGGAACGATGATGCAAATTAATTTGCAGGCTTACCAGCAGATGTGTCAGTGGCGGAGCCAGCTCAAACTTAGAGCCTGGGCAAGATATACGTGAACCAAGTTAATTATATTTTAACCAAATAAACTATTAAGAAACCATTTGTTTACTACTAAAGCTCCAT
>NW_021200908.1:0-554 GCF_002162155.2 Triticum dicoccoides
CACCGCCGTCGCCCCCGCCGCGCCCGTCGCCGCCGCCTCTCGCCTGCCGCCCGTCCCCGTCGTCGCCCGTACGCCGCCGCCCCCCGCTCGTAGACACACACACACATACACACACACATTGTTTTTACTTATTTTCTATTTTATGTTCTTTAGATTAATATTAGATAAATTACGTAGATAATAATGTTAGAATGTTAATGTTAGATGAATTATATGGAAAAGATGTTAAATATTAATGTCAAATATATTTTACATGAATTAGAACAAGTTGAACTAGTTGAATTAGTATAGCTAGTTATTAATTAGGTATATATATGAGATTTGAACTAGTTGAATTAATATAACTATTTTATTTTTAGTATGAAAATTAATAGAGAAAGTTTATTTTTAGTAAGAAAATTTAGGTATATAAGATTTAATGATCTAATCAAAAATATTACAATATAGAATTACCTACTTTATTTTAGTAAGAAATTAATAGAACTAGTTTATTTTTAGTAAATGCTTAGTTGAATTAATAGAACTAGTTTATTTAGTTGAATTAATAGAACTAG
>NW_021200909.1:0-1710 GCF_002162155.2 Triticum dicoccoides
CTAGTTCTATTAATTCAACTAAATAAACTAGTTCTATTAATTCAACTAAGCATTTACTAAAAATAAACTAGTTCTATTAATTTCTTACTAAAATAAAGTAGGTAATTCTATATTGTAATATTTTTGATTAGATCATTAAATCTTATATACCTAAATTTTCTTACTAAAAATAAACTTTCTCTATTAATTTTCATACTAAAAATAAAATAGTTATATTAATTCAACTAGTTCAAATCTCATATATATACCTAATTAATAACTAGCTATACTAATTCAACTAGTTCAACTTGTTCTAATTCATTTAAAATATATTTGACATTAATATTTAACATCTTTTCCATATAATTCATCTAACATTAACACTCTAACATTATTATCTACGTAATTTATCTAATATTAATCTAAAGAACATAAAATAGAAAATAAGTAAAAACAATGTGTGTGTGTATGTGTGTGTGTGTCTACGAGCGGGGGGCGGCGGCGTACGGGCGACGACGGGGACGGGCGGCAGGCGAGAGGCGGCGGCGACGGGCGCGGCGGGGGCGACGGCGGTGACGGCGACGACGGGTGGCGTGGGCGACGGCGGTGACGACGACGACGGGCGGCGCGGGCGACGGCGGTGACGGCGACAACGGGCGGCGGGGGCGGCGCGCGATGGGCGACGGGCGCAGCGAAGAAGTTGGATCGAGAAGAAGTGGTGGTCGATGAAACTGATTTTTTCGTAAGTGCCATATATATAGGAGGGGTCTGTAGTACCGGTTGAAGCCACCAACCGGTACTAAAGGCCAATTTTCGCTAGGCCAAGGGGCGGGAAACGACCCCTTTAGTACTGGTTCGTGCCACAAACCGGTACTAAAGGCCCATCATTAGTACCGGTTGGAGCCACCAACCGGTACTAATGGTTGTGCGCTGCCACCGCCGGTGCACAATGTTTAGTCTCACCTCGCCGAGCAAAGGGCAGCCGCACTGGTTTATAAACCCAGCCGCGGGTGCTCCTTCGAGCTTCTCTATATAGCAGGCTTCTGGGCCTAACTAGGGCGCGCTTCCCTGTGAGTCTGATGGCCTTTCTGGGCCTGCATTATTATTAGTGTTTACTAAATTATTATAATTAATGATGAATAGATAAAAAATCATAAATGAAACTTTGTTTTGCAAAGTGACGTGGCTAGCAGCCTATCACTGCCTCCCACGAAAGAGAATAAAGCCATCGGAATATAACAACTTCTAACCAACTGATGCATGCCGTTTTGTTTCTCCAAGAGCACGATGATCTCACAAGTTACAGCTATTAGGCAGTTATTAAAGGCATCTTTAACACTGGCCCACAAATTTACTACAGAATCTGTCCGCGGATCGGCGGACTAGTCCACAGACATGAATGCGGGAGGCGGCTGTCGGTGTCAAAACCAGCGGATCTCGGGTAGGGGGTCCCGAACTGTGCGTCTAGGCCGGATGGTAACAGGAGGCAAGGGACATGAAGTTTTACCCAGGTTCGAGCCCTCTTGATGGAGGTAAAACTGTACATCCTGCTTGATTAATATTGATGATATGTGTAGTACAGGAGTAGATATACCACGAGATCAGAGAGGCTAAACCCTAAAAGCTAGCCTATGGTATGATTGTTGTTGTGTATGTTCTCCTACGGACTAAAACCCTCTGGATAGGGTTAGGGTTACATAGAGTCGGTTACAATGGTAGGAGATCTCACTA
>NW_021200910.1:0-1046 GCF_002162155.2 Triticum dicoccoides
TCCCCTAGTCCTATTAGGACTAGGAGAAGGTGGCCGGCCCCCCTCTCTCCCTTCCCCTCCGAGGAATCCTAGTTGGACTAGGATTGGGGGGAGGAATCCTACTCCCAGAGGGAGTAGGACTCTCCTGCGCCTCCCTCTTTGGCCGGCCAGCCTCCCCTCCTCTCCTCCTTTATATACGGAGGCAGGGGCACCTCTAAACAGACAAGTTGACACAAGTTGATCCACGTGATCGATTCCTTAGCCGTGTGCGGTGCCCCCTGCCACCATATTCCTCGATAATACTGTAGCGGAGTTTAGGCGAAGCCCTGCTGCTGTAGTTCATCAAGATCGTCACCACGCCGTCGTGCTGACGAAACTCTTCCCCGACACTTTGCTGGATCGGAGTCCGGGGATCGTCATCGAGCTGAACGTGTGCTCGAACTCGGAGGTGCCGTAGTTTCGGTGCTTGATCGGTTGGATCGTGAAGACATACGATTACTTCCTCTACGTCGTGTCATTGCTTCCGCAGTCGGTCTGCGTTGGGTACGTAGACAACACTCTCCTCTCGTTGCTATGCATCACATGATCTTGTGTGCGCGTAGGAAAATTTTTGAAATTACTACGAAACCCAACAGTGGCATCCGAGCCTAGGTTAATGATGTTGATGTTATATGCACGAGTAGAACACAAGTGAGTTGTGGACGATACAAGTCATACTGCCTACCAGCATGTCATATTTTGGTTCAGCGGTATTGTTGGACAAGACGACCCGGACCAACCTTACGCGTACGCTTACGCGAGACCGGTTCCCTCGACGTGCTTTGCACAGAGATGGCTTGCGGGCGACTGCCTCTCCAACTTTAGTTGAACCAAGTATGGCTACGCCCGGTCCTTGCGAAGGTTAAAACGGAGTCTATTTGACAAACTATCGTTGTGGTTTTGATGCGTAGGTGAGATTGGTTCTTACTTAAGCCCGTAGCAGCCACGTAAAACATGCAACAACAAAGTAGAGGACGTCTAACTTGTTTTTGCAGGGCATGTTGTGATGTGATATGGTCAAGGCATGA